>NW_027460363.1:0-94795 GCF_050947875.1 Dermacentor variabilis
GAGCAGCATCGGCATGCTTTTCACGTCGTTTGGTAGAAATCCACGCGCGCGTTCTGCCAAAAGCACCATTTGCATGCATATCGTGTGGTTTTGCAGAAAACTGCGTCAGCGTCTACCAAAAGATGCATGTGCATGCTTAAAACGCTTTTTGGCACAAATCCATGTGCGGGTGCTAAAAAGAGCAGCATCGGCATGCTTTTCACGTCGCTTGGTAGAAATCCACGCGCGCGTTCTGCCAAAAGCACCATTTGCATGCATATCGTGTGGTTTTGCAGAAAACTGCGTCCGCGTCTACCAAAAGATGCATGCGCATGCTTAAAACGCGTTTTGGCACAAATCCATGTGCGGGTGCTAAAAAGAGCAGCATCGGCATGCTTTTCACGTCGTTTGGTAGAAATCCACGCGCGCGTTCTGCCAAAAGCACCATTTGCATGCATATCGTGTGGTTTTGCAGAAAACTGCGTCCGCGTCTACCAAAAGATGCATGCGCATGCTTAAAACGCGTTTTGGCACAAATCCATGTGCGGGTGCTAAAAAGAGCAGCATCGGCATGCTTTTCACGTCGTTTGTAGAAATCCCCGCGGGCGATCTTGCCAAAAGCACCATTGGCATGCATATCGTGTGGTTTTGCAGAAAACTGCGTCCGCGTCTACCAAAAGATGCATGTGCATGCTTAAAACGCGTTTTGGCACAATCCATGTGCGGGTGATAAAAAGAACAGCATCGGCATGCTTTTCACGTCGTTTGGTAGAAATGCACGCGCGCGTTCTGCCAAAAGCACCATTTGCATGTATATCATGTGGTTTTGCGGAAAACTGCGTCCGCGTCTACCAAAAGATGCATGTGCATGCTTAAAACGCGTTTTGGCACAAATCCATGTGCGGGTGCTAAAAAGAGCAGCATCGGCATGCTTTTCACGTCGTTTGGTAGAAATCCACGCGCGCGTTCTGCCAAAAGCACCATTTGCATGCATATCGTGTGGTTTTGCAGAAAACTGCGTCCGCGTCTACCAAAAGATGCATGTGCATGCTTAAAACGCGTTTTGGCACAAATCCATGTGCGGGTGCTAAAAAGAGCAGCATCGGCATGCTTTTCACGTCGTTTGGTAGAAATCCACGCGCGCTCTGCCAAAAGCACCATTTGCATGCATATCGTGTGGTTTTGCAGAAAACTGCGTCCGCGTCTACCAAAAGATGCATCTGCATGCTTAAAACGCGTTTTTGGCACAAATCCATGTGCGGGTGCTAAAAAGAGCAGCATCGGCATGCTTTTCACGTCGTTTGGTAGAAATCCACGCGCGCGTTCTGCCAAAAGCACCATTTGCATGCATATCGTGTGGTTTTGCAGAAAACTGCGTCCGCGTCTACCAAAAGATGCATGTGCATGCTTAAAACGCGTTTTGGCACAAATCCATGTGCGGATGCTAAAAAGAGCAGCATCGGCATGCTTTTCACGTCGTTTGGTAGAAATCCACGCGCGCGTTCTGCCAAACGCACCATTTGCATGCATATCGTGTGGTTTTGCAGAAAACTGCGTCCGCGTCTACCAAAAGATGCATGTGCATGCTTAAAACGCGCTTTGGCACAAATCCATGTGCGGGTGCTAAAAAGAGCAGCATCGGCATGCTTTTCACGTCGTTTGGTAGAAATCCACGCGCGCGTTCTGCCAAAAGCACCATTTGCATGCATATCGTGTGGTTTTGCAGAAAACTGCGTCCGCGTCTACCAAAAGATGCATGTGCATGCTTAAAAACGCGTTTTGGGCACAAATCCATGTGCGGATGCTAAAAAGAGCAGCATCGGCATGCTTTTCACGTCGTTTGGTAGAAAATCCACGCGCGCGTTCTGCCAAAAGCACATTTGCATGCATATCGTGTGGTTTTGCAGAAACTGCGTCCGCGTCTACCAAAAGATGCATGTGCATGCTTAAACGCGTTTTGGCACAAATCCATGTGCAGGTGCTAAAAGAGCAGCATCGGCATGCTTTTCACGTCGTTTGGTAGAAATCCACGCGCGCGTTCTGCCAAAAGCACCATTTGCATGCATATCGTGTGGTTTTGCAGAAAACTGCGTCAGCGTCTACCAAAAGATGCATGTGCATGCTTAAAACGCGCTTTGCACAAATCCATGTGCGGGTGCTAAAAAGAGCAGCATCGACATGCTTTTCACGTCGTTTGGTAGAAATCCACGCGCGCGTTCTGCCAAAAGCACCATTTGCATGCATATCGTGTGGTTTTGCAGAAAACTGCGTCAGCGTCTACCAAAAGATGCATGTGCATGCTTAAAACGCGCTTTGGCACAAATCCATGTGCGGGTGCTAAAAAGAGCAGCATCGGCATGCTTTTCACGTCGTTTGGTAGAAATCCACGCGCGCGTTCTGCCAAAAGCACCATTTGCATCCATATCGTGTGGTTTTGCAGGAAACTGCGTCCGCGTCTACCAAAAGATGCATGCGCATGCTTAAAACGCGTTTTGGCACAAATCCATGTGCGGATGCTAAAAATAGCAGCATCGGCATGCTTTTCACGTCGTTTGGTAGAAATCCATGCGCGCGTTCTGCAAACGCACCATTTGCATGCATATCGTGTGGTTTTGCAGAAACTGCGTCCGCGTCTACCAAAAGATGCATGTGCATGCTTAAAACGCGTTTTGGCACAAATCCATGTGCAGGTGCTAAAAAGAGCAGCATCGGCATGCTTTTCACGTCGTTTGGTAGAAATCCACGCGCGCGTTCTGCCAAAAGCACCATTTGCATGCATATCGTGTGGTTTTGCAGAAAACTGCGTCAGCGTCTACCAAAAGATGCATGTGCATGCATAAAACGCGCTTTGGCACAAATCCATGTGCGGGTGCTAAAAGAGCAGCATCGGCATGCTTTTCACGTCGCTTGGTAGAAATCCACGCGCGCGTTCTGCCAAAGCACCATTTGCATGCATATCGTGTCGTTTTGCAGAAAACTGCGTCCGCGTCTACCAAAAGATGCATGTGCATGCTTAAAAACGCGTTTTGGCACAAATCCATGTGCGGGTGCTAAAAAGAGCAGCATCGGCATGCTTTTCAGGTCGTTTGGTAGAAATCCACGCGCGCGTTCTGCCAAAGCACCATTTGCATGCATATCGTGTGGTTTGCAGAAAACTGCGTCCGCGTCTACCAAAAGATGCATGTGCATGCTTAAAACGCGTTTTGGCACAAATCCATGTGCGGGTGCTAAAAAGAGAAGCATCGGCATGCTTTTCACGTCGTTTGGTAGAAATCGACGCGCGCGTCTGCCAAAAGCACGATTTGCATGCATATCGTTTGGTTTTGCAGAAAACTGCGTCCGCGTCTACCAAAAGATGCATGTGCATGCTTTAAAACGCGTTTTGGCACAAATCCATGTGCGGGTGCTAAAAGGAGCACCATCGGCATGCTTTTCACGTCGTTTGGTAGAAATCCACGCGCGCGTTCTGCCAAAAGCACCATTTGCATGCATATCGTGTGGTTTTGCAGAAAACTGCGTCGCGTCTACCAAAAGATGCATGTGCATGCTTAAAACGCGTTTTGGCACAAATCCATGTGCAGGTGCTAAAAAGAGCAGCATCGGCATGCTTTTCACGTCGTTTGGTAGAAATCCACGCGCGCGTTCTGCCAAAAGCACCATTTGCATGCATATCGTGTGGTTTTGCAGAAAACTGCGTCAGCGTCAACCAAAAGATGCATGTGCATGCTTAAAACGCGCTTTGGCACAAATCCATGTGCGGGTGCTAAAAAGAGCAGCATCGGCATGCTTTTCACGTCGTTTGGTAGAAATCCACGCGCGCGTTCTGCCAAAAGCACCATTTGCATGCATATCGTGTGGTTTTGCAGAAAACTGCGTCCGCGTCTACCAAAAGATGCATGTGCATGCTTAAACGCGTTTTGGCACAAATCCATGTGCGGATGCTAAAAGAGCAGCATCGGCATGCTTTCACGTCGTTTGGTAGAAATCCACGCGCGCGTTCTGCCAAACGCACCATTTGCATGCATATCGTGTGGTTTTGCAGAAAACTGCGTCCGCGTCTACCAAAAGATGCATGTGCATGCTTAAAACGCGTTTTGGCATAAATCCATGTGCAGGTGCTAAAAAGAGCAGCATCGGCATGCTTTTCACGTCGTTTGGTAGAAATCCACGCGCGCGTTCTGCCAAAAGCACCATTTGCATGCATATCGTGTGGTTTTGCAGAAAACTGCGTCCGCGTCTACCAAAAGATGCATGTGCATGCTTAAAACGCGTTTTGGCACAAATCCATGTGCAGGTGCTAAAAAGAGCAGCATCGGCATGCTTTTCACGTCGTTTGGTAGAAATCCACGCGCGCGTTCTGCCAAAAGCACCATTTGCATGCATATCGTGTGGTTTTGCAGAAAACTGCGTCAGCGTCTACCAAAAGATGCATGTGCATGCTTAAAACGCGCTTTGGCACAAATCCATGTGCGGGTGCTAAAAAGAGCAGCATCGGCATGCTTTTCACGTCGTTGGTAGAAATCCACGCGCGCGTTCTGCCAAAAGCACCATTTGCATGCATATCGTGTGGTTTTGCAGAAAACTGCGTCAGCGTCTACCAAAAGATGCAATGTGCATGCTTAAAACGCGCTTTGGCACAAATCCATGTGCGGGTGCTAAAAAGAGCAGCATCGGCATGCTTTTCACGTCGTTTGGTAGAAATCCACGCGCGCGTTCTGCCAAAAGCACCATTTGCATCCATATCGTGTGGTTTTGCAGAAAACTGCGTCCGCGTCTACCAAAAGATGCATGTGCATGCTTAAAACGCGTTTTGGCACAAATCCATGTGCGGATGCTAAAAATAGCAGCATCGGCATGCTTTTCACGTCGTTTGGTAGAAATCCATGCGCGCGTTGTGCCAAACGCACCATTTGCATGCATATCGTGTGGTTTTGCAGAAAACTGCGTCCGCATCTACCAAAAGATGCATGTGCATGCTTAAAACGCGTTTTGGCACAAATCCATGTGCAGGTGCTAAAAAGAGCAGCATCGGCATGCTTTTCACGTCGTTTGGTAGAAATCCACGCGCGCGTTCTGCCAAAAGCACCATTTGCATGCATATCGTGTGGTTTTGCAGAAAACTGCGTCAGCGTCTACCAAAAGATGCATGTGGATGCATAAAACGCGCTTTGGCACAAATCCATGTGCGGGTGCTAAAAAGAGCAGCATCGGCATGCTTTTCACGTCGCTTGGTAGAAATCCACGCGCGCGTTCTGCCAAAAGCACCATTTGCATGCATATCGTGTCGTTTTGCAGAAAACTGCGTCCGCGTCTACCAAAAGATGCATGTGCATGCTTAAAACGCGTTTGGCACAAATCCATGTGCGGGTGCTAAAAAGAGCAGCATCGGCATGCTTTTCAGGTCGTTTGGTAGAAATCCACGCGCGCGTTCTGCCAAAAGCACCATTTGCATGCATATCGTGTGGTTTTGCAGAAAACTGCGTCCGCGTCTACCAAAAGATGCATGTGCATGCTTAAAACGAGTTTTGGCACAAATCCATGTGCGGGTGCTAAAAAGAGAAGCATCGGCATGCTTTTCACGTCGTTTGGTAGAAATCGACGCGCGCGTTCTGCCAAAAGCACGATTTGCATGCATATCGTTTGGTTTTGCAGAAAACTGCGTCCGCGTCTACCAAAAGATGCATGTGCATGCTTAAAACGCGTTTTGGCACAAATCCATGTGCGGGTGCTAAAAGGAGCACCATCGGCATGCTTTTCACGTCGTTTGGTAGAAATCCACGCGCGCGTTCTGCCAAAAGCACCATTTGCATGCATATCGTGTGGTTTTGCAGAAAACTGCGTCCGCGTCTACCAAAAGATGCATGTGCATGCTTAAAACGCGTTTTGGCACAAATCCATGTGCAGGTGCTAAAAGAGCAGCATCGGCATGCTTTTCACGTCGTTTGGTAGAAATCCACGCGCGCGTTCTGCCAAAAGCACCATTTGCATGCATATCGTGTGGTTTTGCAGAAAACTGCGTCAGCGTCTACCAAAAGATGCATGTGCATGCTTAAAACGCGCTTTGGCACAAATCCATGTGCGGGTGCTAAAAAGAGCAGCATCGGCATGCTTTTCACGTCGTTTGGTAGAAATCCACGCGCGCGTTCTGCCAAAAGCACCATTTGCATGCATATCGTGTGGTTTTGCAGAAAACTGCGTCCGCGTCTACCAAAAGATGCATGTGCATGCTTAAAACGCGTTTTGGCACAAATCCATGTGCGGATGCTAAAAAGAGCAGCATCGGCATGCTTTTCACGTCGTTTGGTAGAAATCCACGCGCGCGTTCTGCCAAACGCACCATTTGCATGCATATCGTGTGGTTTTGCAGAAAACTGCGTCCGCGTCTACCAAAAGATGCATGTGCATGCTTAAAACGCGTTTTGGCATAAATCCATGTGCAGGTGCTAAAAAGAGCAGCATCGGCATGCTTTTCACGTCGTTTGGTAGAAATCCACGCGCGCGTTCTGCCAAAAGCACCATTTGCATGCATATCGTGTGGTTTTGCAGAAAACTGCGTCCGCGTCTACCAAAAGATGCATGTGCATGCTTAAAACGCGTTTTGGCACAAATCCATGTGCGGGTGCTAAAAAGAGCAGCATCGGCATGCTTTTCACGTCGTTTGGTAGAAATCCCCGCGGGCGATCTTGCCAAAAGCACCATTGGCATGCATATCGTGTGGTTTTGCAGAAAACTGCGTCCGCGTCTACCAAAAGATGCATGTGCATGCTTAAAACGCGTTTTGGCACAAATCCATGTGCGGGTGATAAAAAGAACAGCATCGGCATGCTTTTCACGTCGTTTGGTAGAAATGCACGCGCGCGTTCTGCCAAAAGCACCATTTGCATGTATATCATGTGGTTTTGCGGAAAACTGCGTCCGCGTCTACCAAAAGATGCATGTGCATGCTTAAAACGCGTTTTGGCACAAATCCATGTGCGGGTGCTAAAAAGAGCAGCATCGGCATGCTTTTCACGTCGTTTGGTAGAAATCCACGCGCGCGTTCTTGCCAAAAGCACCATTTGCATGCATATCGTGTGGTTTTGCAGAAAACTGCGTCCGCGTCTACCAAAAGATGCATGTGCATGCTTAAAACGCGTTTTGGCACAAATCCATGTGCGGGTGCTAAAAAGAGCAGCATCGGCATGCTTTTCACGTCGTTTGGTAGAAATCCACGCGCGCTCTGCCAAAAGCACCATTTGCATGCATATCGTGTGGTTTTGCAGAAAACTGCGTCCGCGTCTACCAAAAGATGCATGTGCATGCTTAAAACGCGTTTTGGCACAAATCCATGTGCGGGTGCTAAAAAGAGCAGCATCGGCATGCTTTTCACGTCGTTTGGTAGAAATCCACGCGCGCGTTCTGCCAAAAGCACCATTTGCATGCATATCGTGTGGTTTTGCAGAAAACTGCGTCCGCGTCTACAAAAGATGCATGTGCATGCTTAAAACGCGTTTTGGCACAAATCCATGTGCGGATGCTAAAAAGAGCAGCATCGGCATGCTTTTCACGTCGTTTGGTAGAAATCCACGCGCGCGTTCTGCCAACGCACCATTTGCATGCATATCGTGTGGTTTTGCAGAAAACTGCGTCCGCGTCTACCAAAAGATGCATGTGCATGCTTAAAACGCGTTTTGGCACAAATCCATGTGCGGGTGCTAAAAAGAGCAGCATCGCATGCTTTTAACGTCGTTTGGTAGAAATCCACACGCGCGTTCTGCCAAAAGCACCATTTGCATGCATATCGTGTGGTTTTGCAGAAAAGTGCGTCCGCGTCTAGCAAAAGATGCATGTGCATACTTAAAACGCGTTTTGGCACAAATCCATGTGCGGGTGCTAAAAAGAGCGGCATCGGCATGCTTTTCACGTCGTTTGGTAGAAATCCACGCGCGCGTTCTGCCAAAAGCACCATTTGCATGCATATCGTGTGGTTTTGCAGAAAACTGCGTCCGCGTCTACCAAAAGATGCATGTGCATGCTTAAAACGCGTTTTGGCACAAATCCATGTGCGGGTGCTAAAAAGAGCAGCATCGGCATGCTTTTCACGTCGTTTGGGAGAAATCCACGCGCGCGTTCTGCCAAAAGCACCATTTGCATGCATATCGTGTGGTTTTGCAGAAAACTGCGTCCGCGTCTGCCAAAAGATGCATGTGCATGCTTAAAACGCGTCTTGGCACAAATCCATGTGCGGGTGCTAAAAAGAGCAGCATCGGCATGCTTTTCACGTCGTTTGGTAGAAATCCACGTGCGCGTTCTGCCAAAAGCACCATTTGCATGCATATCGTGTGGTTTTGCAGAAAACTGCGTCCGCGTCTACCAAAAGATGCATGTGCATGCTTAAAACGCGTTTTGGCACAAATCCATGTGCGGGTGCTAAAAAGAGCAGCATCGGCATGCTTTTCACGTCGTTTGGTAGAAATCCACGCGCGCGTTCTTGCCAAAAGCACCATTTGCATGCATATCGTGTGGTTTTGCAGAAAACTGCGTCCGCGTCTACCAAAAGATGCATGTGCATGCTTAAAACGCGTTTTGGCACAAATCCATGTGCGGATGCTAAAAAGAGCAGCATCGGCATGCTTTTCACGTCGTTTGGTAGAAATCCACGCGCGCGTTCTGCCAAACTCACCATTTGCATGCATATCGTGTGGTTTTGCAGAAAACTGCGTCCGCGTCTACCAAAAGATGCATGTGCATGCTTGAAACGCGTTTTGGCACAAATCCATGTGCAGGTGCTAAAAAGAGCAGCATCGGCATGCTTTTCACGTCGTTTGGTAGAAATCCACGTGCGCGTTCTGCAAAAAGCACCATTTGCATGCATATCGTGTGGTTTTGCAGAAAACTGCGTCCGCGTCTGCCAAAAGATGCATGTGCATGCTTAAAACGCGTTTTGGCACAAATCCATGTGCGGGTGCTAAAAAGAGCAGCATCGGCATGCTTTTCACGTCGTTTGGTAGAAATCCACGTGCGCGTTCTGCAAAAAGCACCATTTGCATGCATATCGTGCGGTTTTGCAGAAAACTGCGTCCGCGTCTGCCAAAAGATGCATGTGCATGCTTAAAACACGTTTTGGCACAAATCCATGTGCGGGTGCTAAAAAGAGCAGCATCGGCATGCTTTTCACGTCGTTTGGTAGAAATCCACGCGCGCGTTCTGCCAAAAGCACCATTTGCATGCATATCGTGTGGTTTTGCAGAAAACTGCGTCCGCGTCTGCCAAAAGATGCATGTGCATGCTTAAAACGCGTTTTGGCACAAATCCATGTGCGGGTTCTAAAAAGAGCAGCATCGGCATGCTTTTCACGTCGTTTGGTAGAAATCCACGTGCGCGTTCTGCCAAAAGCACCATTTGCATGCATATCGTGTGGTTTTGCAGAAAACTGCGTCCGCGTCTACCAAAAGATGCATGTGCATGCTTAAAACGCGTTTTGGCACAAATCCATGTGCGGGTGCTAAAAAGAGCAGCATCGGCATGCTTTTCACGTCGTTTGGTAGAAATCCACGCGCGCGTTCTTGCCAAAAGCACCATTTGCATGCATATCGTGTGGTTTTGCAGAAAACTGCGTCCGCGTCTACCAAAAGATGCATGTGCATGCTTAAAACGCGTTTTGGCACAAATCTATGTGCGGATGCTAAAAAGAGCAGCATCGGCATGCTTTTCACGTCGTTTGGTAGAAATCCACGCGCGCGTTCTGCCAAACTCACCATTTGCATGCATATTGTGTGGTTTTGCAGAAAACTGCGTCCGCATCTACCAAAAGATGCATGTGCATGCTTGAAACGCGTTTTGGCACAAATCCATGTGCAGGTGCTAAAAAGAGCAGCATCGGCATGCTTTTCACGCCGTTTGGTAGAAATCCACGTGCGCGTTCTGCAAAAAGCACCATTTGCATGCATATCGTGTGGTTTTGCAGAAAACTGCGTCCGCGTCTGCCAAAAGATGCATGTGCATGCTTAAAACGCGTTTTGGCACAAATCCATGTGTGGGTGCTAAAAAGAGCAGCATCGGCATGCTTTTCACGTCGTTTGGTAGAAATCCACGCGCGCGTTCTTGCCAAAAGCACCATTGGCATGCATATCGTGTGGTTTTGCAGAAAGCTGCGTTCGCGTCTACCAAAAGATGCATGTGCATGCTTAAAACGCGTTTTGGCACAAATCCATGTGCGGGTGCTAAAAAGGGCAGCATCGGCATGCTTTTCACGTCGTTTGGTAGAAATCCACGCGCGCGTTCTGCCAAAAGCACCATTTAAGCATATCGTGTGGTTTTGGAGAAAACTGCGTCCGCGTCTACCAAAAGATGCATGTGCATGCTTAAAACGCGTTTTGGCACAAATCCATGTGCGGGTGCTAAAAAGAGCAGCATCGGCATGCTTTTCACGTCGTTTGGTAGAAATCCACGCGCGCTCTGCCAAAAGCACCATTTGCATGCATATCGTGTGGTTTTGCAGAAAACTGCGTCCGCGTCTACCAAAAGATGCATGTGCATGCTTAAAACGCGTTTTGGCACAAATCCGTGTGCGGGTGCTAAAAAGAGCAGCATCAGCATGCTTTTCACGTCGTTTGGTAGAAATCCACGCGCGCGTTCTGCCAAAAGCACCATTTGCATGCATATCGTGTGGTTTTGCAGAAAACTGCGTCCGCGTCTACCAAAAGATGCATGTGCATGCTTAAAACGCGTTTTGGCACAAATCCATGTGCGGATGCTAAAAAGAGCAGCATCGGCATGCTTTTCACGTCGTTTGGTAGAAATCCACGCGCGCGTTCTGCCAAACGCACCATTTGCATGCATATCGTGTGGTTTTGCAGAAAACTGCGTCCGCGTCTACCAAAAGATGCATGTGCATGCTTAAAACGCGTTTTGGCACAAATCCATGTGCGGGTGCTAAAAAGAGCAGCATCGGCATGCTTTTCACGTCGTTTGGTAGAAATCCACACGCGCGTTCTGCCAAAAGCACCATTTGCATGCATATCGTGTGGTTTTGCAGAAAAGTGCGTCCGCGTCTAGCAAAAGATGCATGTGCATACTTAAAACGCGTTTTGGCACAAATCCATGTGCGGGTGCTAAAAAGAGCGGCATCGACATGCTTTTCACGTCGTTTGGTAGAAATCCACGCGCGCGTTCTGCCAAAAGCACCATTTGCATGCATATCGTGTGGTTTTGCAGAAAACTGCGTCCGCGTCTACCAAAAGATGCATGTGCATGCTTAAAACGCGTTTTGGCACAAATCCATGTGCGGGTGCTAAAAAGAGCAGCATCGGCATGCTTTTCACGTCGTTTGGTAGAAATCCACGCGCGCGTTCTGCCAAAAGCACCATTTGCATGCATATCGTGTGGTTTTGCAGAAAACTGCGTCCGCGTCTGCCAAAAGATGCATGTGCATGCTTAAAACGCGTTTTGGCACAAATCCATGTGCGGGTGCTAAAAAGAGCAGCATCGGCATGCTTTTCACGTCGTTTGGTAGACATCCACGTGCGCGTTCTGCCAAAAGCACCATTTGCATGCATATCGTGTGGTTTTGCAGAAAACTGCGTCCGCGTCTACCAAAAGATGCATGTGCATGCTTAAAACGCGTTTTGGCACAAATCCATGTGCGGGTGCTAAAAAGAGCAGCATCGGCATGCTTTTCACGTCGTTTGGTAGAAATCCGCGCGCGCGTTCTGCCAAAAGCACCATTTGCACGCATATCGTGTGGTTTTGCAGAAAACTGCGTCCGCGTCTACCAAAAGATGCATGTGCATGCTTAAAAAGCGTTTTGGCACAAATCCATGTGCGGGTGCTAAAAAGAGAAGCATCGGCATGCTTTTCACGTCGTTTGGTAGAAATCGACGCGCGCGTTCTGCCAAAAGCACCATTTGCATGCATATCGTGTGGTTTTGCAGAAAACTGCGTCCGCGTCTACCAAAAGATGCATGTGCATGCTTAAAACGCGTTTTGGCACAAATCCATGTGCGGGTGCTAAAAAGAGCAGCATCGGCATGCTTTTCACGTCGTTTGGTAGAAATCCACGCGCGCGTTCTGCCAAAAGCACCATTTGCATGCATATCGTGTGGTTTTGCAGAAAACTGCGTCCGCGTCTACCAAAAGATGCATGTGCATGCTTAAAACGCGTTTTGGCACAAATCAATGTGCGGGTGCTAAAAAGAGCAGCATCGGCATGCTTTTCACGTCGTTTGGTAGAAATCCACGCGCGCGTTCTGCCAAAAGCACCATTTGCATGCATATCGTGTGGTTTTGCAGAAACTGCGTCCGCGTCTACCAAAATATGCATGTGCATGCTTAAAACGCATTTTGGCACAAATCCATGTGCGGGTGCTAAAAAGAGCAGCATCGGCATGCTTTTCACCTTGTTTGGTAGAAATCCACGCGTGCGTTCTGGCAAAAGCACCATTTGCATGCATATCGTGTGGTTTTGCAGAAAACTGCGTCGCGTCTACCAAAAGATGCATGTGCATGCTTAAAACGCGTTTTGGCACAAATCCATGTGCGGGTGCTAAAAAGAGAAGCATCGGCATGCTTTTCACTTCGTTTGGTAGAAATCGACGCGCGCGTTCTGCCAAAAGCACCATTTGCATGCATATCGTTTGGTTTTGCAGAAAACTGCGTCCGCGTCTACCAAAAGATGCATGTGCATGCTTAAAACGCGTTTTGGCACAAATCCATGTGCGGGTGCTAAAAAGAGCAGCATCGGCATGCTTTTCACGTCGTTTGGTAGAAATCCACGCGCGCGTTCTGCCAAAAGCACCATTTGCATGCACATCGTGTGGTTTTGCAGAAAACTGCGTCCGCGTCTACCAAAAGATGCATGTGCATGCTTAAAACGCGTTTTGGCGCAAATCAATGTGCGGGTGCTAAAAAGAGCAGCATCGGCATGCTTTTCACGCCGTTTGGTAGAAATCCATGTGCGCGTTCTGCCAAAAGCACCATTTGCATGCATATCGTGTGGTTTTGCAGAAAAGTGCGTCCGCGTCTACCAAAAGATGCATGTGCATGCTTAAAACGCGTTTTGGCACAAATCCATGTGCGGGTGCTAAAAAGAGCAGCATCGGCATGCTTTTCACGTCGTTTGGTAGAAATCCACGCGCGCGTTCTTGCCAAAAGCACCATTTGCATGCATATCGTGTGGTTTTGCAGAAAACTGCGTCCGCGTCTACCAAAAGATGCATGTGCATGCTTAAAACGCGTTTTGGCACAAATCCATGTGCGGATGCTAAAAAGAGCAGCATCGGCATGCTTTTCACGTCGTTTGGTAGAAATCCACGCGCGCGTTCTGCCAAACGCACCATTTGCATGCATATCGTGTGGTTTTGCAGAAAACTGCGTCCGCGTCTACCAAAAGATGCATGTGCATGCTTAAAACGCGTTTTGGCACAAATCCATGTGCATGTGCTAAAAAGAGCAGCATCGGCATGCTTTTCACGTCGTTTGGTAGAAATCCACGTGCGCGTTCTGCCAAAAGCACCATTTGCATGCATATCGTGTGGTTTTGCAGAAAACTGCGTCCGCGTCTGCCAAAAGATGCATGTGCATGCTTAAAACGCGTTTTGGCACAAATCCATGTGCGGGTGCTAAAAAGAGCAGCATCGGCATGCTTTTCACGTCGTTTGGTAGAAATCCACGCGCGCGTTCTTGCCAAAAGCACCATTGGCATGCATATCGTGTGGTTTTGCAGAAAACTGCGTCCGCGTCTACCAAAAGATGCATGTGCATGCTTAAAACGCGTTTTGGCACAAATCCATGTGCGGGTGATAAAAAGAACAGCATCGGCATGCTTTTCACGTCGTTTGGTAGAAATGCACGCGCGCGTTCTGCAAAAGCACCATTTGCATGCATATCATGTGGTTTTGCAGAAAACTGCGTCCGCGTCTACCAAAAGATGCATGTGCATGCTTAAAACGCGTTGTGGCACAAATCCATGTGCGGGTGCTAAAAAGGGCAGCATCGGCATGCTTTTCACGTCCTTTGGTAGAAATCACGCGCGCGTTCTGCCAAAAGCACCATTTGCAAGCATATCGTGTGGTTTTGGATAAAACTGCGTCCGCGTCTACCAAAAGATGCATGTGCATGCTTAAAACGCGTTTTGGCACAAATCCATGTGCGGGTGCTAAAAAGAGCAGCATCGGCATGCTTTTCACGTCGTTTCGTAGAAATCCACGCGCGCGTTCTGCCAAAAGCACCATTTGCATGCATATCGTGTGGTTTTGCAGAAAACTGCGTCCGCGTCTACCAAAAGATGCATGTGCATGCTTAAAACGCATTTTGGCACAAATCCATGTGCGGGTGCTAAAAAGAGCAGCATCGGCATGCTTTTCACGTCGTTTGGTAGAAATCCACGCGCGCGTTCTTGCCAAAAGCACCATTTGCATGCATATCGTGTGGTTTTGCAGAAAACTGCGTCCGCGTCTACCAAAAGATGCATGTGCATGCTTAAAACGCGTTTTGGCACAAATCCATGTGCGGATGCTAAAAAGAGCAGCATCGGCATGCTTTTCACGTCGTTTGGTAGAAATCCACGCGCGCGTTCTGCCAAACTCACCATTTGCATGCATATCGTGTTGTTTTGCAGAAAACTGCGTCCGCGTCTACCAAAAGATGCATGTGCATGCTTGAAACGCGTTTTGGCACAAATCCATGTGCGGGTGCTAAAAAGAGCAGCATCGGCATGCTTTTCACGTCGTTTGGTAGAAATCCACGCGCGCGTTCTGCCAAAAGCACCATTTGCATGCATATCGTGTGGTTTTGCAGAAAACTGCGTCCGCGTCTGCCAAAAGATGCATGTGCATGCTTAAAACGCGTTTTGGCACAAATCCATGTGCGGGTGCTAAAAAGAGCAGCATCGTCATGCTTTTCACGTCGTTTGGTAGAAATCCACGCGCGCGTTCTGCCAAAAGCACCATTTGCATGCACATCGTGTGGTTTTGCAGAAAACTGCGTCCGCGTCTACCAAAAGATGCATGTGCATGCTTAAAACGCGTTTTGGCGCAAATCAATGTGCGGGTGCTAAAAAGAGCAGCATCGGCATGCTTTTCACGCCGTTTGGTAGAAATCCATGCGCGCGTTCTGCCAAAAGCACCATTTGCATGCATATCGTGTGGTTTTGCAGAAAAGTGCGTCCGCGTCTACCAAAAGATGCATGTGCATGCTTAAAACGCGTTTTGGCACAAATCCATGTGCGGGTGCTAAAAAGAGCAGCATCGGCATGCTTTTCACGTCGTTTGGTAGAAATCCACGCGCGCGTTCTTGCCAAAAGCACCATTTGCATGCATATCGAGTGGTTTTGCAGAAAAACTGCGTCCGCGTCTACCAAAAGATGCATGTGCATGCTTAAAACGCGTTTTGGCACAAATCCATGTGCGGATGCTAAAAAGAGCAGCATCGGCATGCTTTTCACGTCGTTTGGTAGAAATCCACGCGCGCGTTCTGCCAAACGCACCATTTGCATGCATATCGTGTGGTTTTGCAGAAAACTGCGTCCGCGTCTACCAAAAGATGCATGTGCATGCTTAAAACGCGTTTTGGCACAAATCCATGTGCATGTGCTAAAAAGAGCAGCATCGGCATGCTTTTCACGTCGTTTGGTAGAAATCCACGTGCGCGTTCCGCCAAAAGCACCATTTGCATGCATATCGTGTGGTTTTGCAGAAAACTGCGTCCTCGTCTGCCAAAAGATGCATGTGCATGCTTAAAACGCGTTTTGGCACAAATCCATGTGCGGGTGCTAAAAAGAGCAGCATCGGCATGCTTTTCACGTCGTTTGGTAGAAATCCACGCGCGCGTTCTTGCCAAAAGCACCATTGGCATGCATATCGTGTGGTTTTGCAGAAAACTGCGTCCGCGTCTACCAAAAGATGCATGTGCATGCTTAAAACGCGTTTTGGCACAAATCCATGTGCGGGTGATAAAAAGAACAGCATCGGCATGCTTTTCACGTCGTTTGGTAGAAATGCACGCGCGCGTTCTGCCAAAAGCACATTTGCATGCATATCATGTGGTTTTGCAGAAAACTGCGACCGCGTCTACCAAAAGATGCATGTGCATGCTTAAAACGCGTTTTGGCACAAATCCATGTGCGGGTGCTAAAAAGGGCAGCATCGGCATGCTTTTCACGTCCTTTGGTAGAAATCACGCGCGCGTTCTGCCAAAAGCACCATTTGCAAGCATATCGTGTGGTTTTGGAGAAAACTGCGTCCGCGTCTACCAAAAGATGCATGTGCATGCTTAAAACGCGTTTTGGCACAAATCCATGTGCGGGTGCTAAAAGAGCAGCATCGGCATGCTTTTCACGTCGTTTCGTAGAAATCCACGCGCGCGTTCTGCCAAAAGCACCATTTGCATGCATATCGTGTGGTTTTGCTGAAAACTGCGTCCGCGTCTACCAAAAGATGCATGTGCATGCTTAAAACGCGTTTTGGCACAAATCCATGTGCGGGTGCTAAAAAGAGCAGCATCGGCATGCTTTTCACGTCGTTTGGTAGAAATCCACGCGCGCGTTCTGCCAAAAGCACCATTTGCATGCATATCGTGTGGTTTTGCAGAAAACTGCGTCCGGGTCTACCAAAAGATGCATGTGCATGCTTAAAACGCGTTTTGGCACAAATCCATGTGCGGGTGCTAAAAAGAGCAGCATCGGCATGCTTTTCACGTCGTTTGGTAGAAATCCACGAGCGCGTTCTGCCAAAAGCACCATTTGCATGAATATCGTGTGGTTTTGCAGAAAACTGCGTCCGCGTCTGCCAAAAGATGCATGTGCATGCTTAAAACGCGTTTTGGCACAAATCCATGTGCGGGTGCTAAAAAGAGCAGCATCGGCATGCTTTTCACGTCGTTTGGTAGAAATCCACGCGCGCGTTCTGCCAAAAGCACCATTTGCATGCATATCGTGTGGTTTTGCAGAAAACTGCGTCCGCGTCTACCAAAAGATGCATGTGCATGCTTAAAACGCATTTTGGCACAAATCCATGTGCGGGTGCTAAAAAGAGCAGCATCGGCATGCTTTTCACGTCGTTTGGTAGAAATCCACGCGCGCGTTCTTGCCAAAAGCACCATTTGCATGCATATCGTGTGGTTTTGCAGAAAACTGCGTCCGCGTCTACCAAAAGATGCATGTGCATGCTTAAAACGCGTTTTGGCACAAATCCATGTGCGGGTGATAAAAAGAGCAGCATCGGCATGCTTTTCACGTCGTTTGGTAGAAATCCACGCGCGCGTTCTTGCCAAAAGCACCATTTGCATGCATATCGTGTGGTTTTGCAGAAAACTGCGTCCGCGTCTACCAAAAGATGCATGTGCATGCTTAAAACGCGTTTTGGCACAAATCCATGTGCGGGTGATAAAAAGAACAGCATCGGCATGCTTTTCACGTCGTTTGGTAGAAATGCACGCGCGCGTTCTGCCAAAAGCACCATTTGCATGCATATCATGTGGTTTTGCAGAAAACTGCGTCCGCGTCTACCAAAAGATGCATGTGCATGCTTAAAACGCGTTTTGGCACAAATCCATGTGCGGGTGCTAAAAAGGGCAGCATCGGCATGCTTTTCACGTCCTTTGGTAGAAATCACGCGCGCGTTCTGCCAAAAGCACCATTTGCAAGCATATCGTGTGGTTTTGGAGAAAACTGCGTCCGCGTCTACCAAAAGATGCATGTGCATGCTTAAAACGCGTTTTGGCACAAATCCATGTGCGGGTGCTAAAAAGAGCAGCATCGGCATGCTTTTCACGTCGTTTCGTAGAAATCCACGCGCGCGTTCTTGCCAAAAGCACCATTTGCATGCATATCGTGTGGTTTTGCAGAAAACTGCGTCCGCGTCTACCAAAAGATGCATGTGCATGCTTAAAACGCGTTTTGGCACAAATCCATGTGCGGGTGCTAAAAAGAGCAGCATCGGCATGCTTTTCACGTCGTTTGGTAGAAATCCACGCGCGCGTTCTGCCAAAAGCACCATTTGCATGCATATCGTGTGGTTTTGCAGAAAACTGCGTCCGGGTCTACCAAAAGATGCATGTGCATGCTTAAAACGCGTTTTGGCACAAATCCATGTGCGGGTGCTAAAAAGAGCAGCATCGGCATGCTTTTCACGTCGTTTGGTAGAAATCCACGAGCGCGTTCTGCCAAAAGCACCATTTGCATGAATATCGTGTGGTTTTGCAGAAAACTGCGTCCGCGTCTGCCAAAAGATGCATGTGCATGCTTAAAACGCGTTTTGGCACAAATCCATGTGCGGGTGCTAAAAAGAGCAGCATCGGCATGCTTTTCACGTCGTTTGGTAGAAATCCACGCGCGCGTTCTGCCAAAAGCACCATTTGCATGCATATCGTGTGGTTTTGCAGAAAACTGCGTCCGCGTCTACCGAAAAGATGCATGTGCATGCTTAAAACGCATTTTGGCACAAATCCATGTGCGGGTGCTAAAAAGAGCAGCATCGGCATGCTTTTCACGTCGTTTGGTAGAAATCCACGCGCGCGTTCTTGCCAAAAGCACCATTTGCATGCATATCGTGTGGTTTTGCAGAAAACTGCGTCCGCGTCTACCAAAAGATGCATGTGCATGCTTAAAACGCGTTTTGGCACAAATCCATGTGCGGATGCTAAAAAGAGCAGCATCGGCATGCTTTTCACGTCGTTTGGTAGAAATCCACGCGCGCGTTCTGCCAAACTCACCATTTGCATGCATATCGTGTGGTTTTGCAGAAAACTGCGTCCGCGTCTACCAAAAGATGCATGTGCATGCTTGAAACGCGTTTTGGCACAAATCCATGTGCAGGTGCTAAAAAGAGCAGCATCGGCATGCTTTTCACGTCGTTTGGTACAAATCCACGTGCGCGTTCTGCAAAAAGCACCATTTGCATGCATATCGTGTGGTTTTGCAGAAAACTGCGTCCGCGTCTGCCAAAAGATGCATGTGCATGCCTTAAACGCGTTTTGGCACAAATCCATGTGTGGGTGCTAAAAAGAGCAGCATCGGCATGCTTTTCACGTCGTTTGGTAGAAATCCACGCGCGCGTTCTTGCCAAAAGCACCATTGGCATGCATATCGTGTGGTTTTGCAGAAAGCTGCGTCCGCGTCTACGAAAAGATGCATGTGCATGCTTAAAACGCGTTTTGGCACAAATCCATGTGCGGGTGCTAAAAAGGGCAGCATCGGCATGCTTTTCACGTCGTTTGGTAGAAATCCACGCGCGCGTTCTGCCAAATGCACCATTTGCAAGCATATCGTGTGGTTTTCCAGAAAACTGCGTCCGCGTCTACCAAAAGATGCATGTGCATGCTTAAAACGCGTTTTGGCACAAATCCATGTGCGGGTGCTAAAAAGAGCAGCATCGGCATGCTTTTCACGTCGTTTGGTAGAAATCCACGCGCGCTCTGCCAAAAGCACCATTTGCATGCATATCGTGTGGTTTTGCAGAAAACTGCGTCCGCGTCTACCAAAAGATGCATGTGCATGCTTAAAACGCGTTTTGGCACAAATCCATGTGCGGGTGGTAAAAAGAGCAGCATCGGCATGCTTTTCACGTCGTTTGGTAGAAATCCACGCGCGCGTTCTGCCAAAAGCACCATTTGCATGCATATCGTGTGGTTTTGCAGAAACTGCGTCCGCGTCTACCAAAAGATGCATGTGCATGCTTAAAACGCGTTTTGGCACAAATCCATGTGCGGATGCTAAAAAGAGCAGCATCGGCATGCTTTTCACGTCGTTTGGTAGAAATCCACGCGCGCGTTCTGCCAAACGCACCATTTGCATGCATATTGTGTGGTTTTGCAGAAAACTGCGTCCGCGTCTACCAAAAGATGCATTGTGCATGCTTAAAACGCGTTTTGGCACAAATCCATGTGCAGGTGCTAAAAAGAGCAGCATCGGCATGCTTTTCACCTCGTTTGGTAGAAATCCACGCGCGCGTTCTTGCCAAAAGCACCATTGGCATGCATATCGTGTGGTTTTGCAGAAAACTGCGTCCGCGTCTACCAAAAGATGCATGTGCATGCTTAAAACGCGTTTTGGCACAAATCCATGTGCGGGTGATAAAAAGAACAGCATCGGCATGCTTTTCACGTCGTTTGGTAGAAATGCACGTGCGCGTTCTGCCAAAAGCACCATTTGCATGCATATCATGTGGTTTTGCAGAAAACTGCGTCCGCGTCTACCAAATGATGCATGTGCATGCTTAAAACGCGTTTTGGCACAAATTCATGTGCGGGTGCTAAAAAGAGCAGCATCGACATGCTTTTCACGTCGTTTGGTAGAAATCCACGCGCGCGTTCTTGCCAAAAGCACCATTTGCTTGCATATCGTGTGGTTTTGCAGAAAACTGCGTCCGCGTCTACCAAAAGATGCATGTGCATGCTTAAAACGCGTTTTGGCACAAATCCATGTGCGGATGCTAAAAAGAGCAGCATCGGCATGCTTTTCACGTCGTTTGGTAGAAATGCACGCGCGCGTTCTGCCAAAAGCACCATTTGCATGCATATCATGTGGTTTTGGAGAAAACTGCGTCCGCGTCTACGAAAAGATGCATGTGCATGCTTAAAACGCGTTTTGGCACAAATCCATGTGCGGGTGCTAAAAAGAGCAGCATCGGCATGCTTTTCACGTCGTTTGGTAGAAATCCACGCGCGCTCTGCCAAAAGCACCATTTGCATGCATATCGTGTGGTTTTGCAGAAAACTGCGTCCGCGTGTACCAAAAGATGCATGTGCATGCTTAAAACGCGTTTTGGCACAAATCCATGTGCGGGTGCTAAAAAGAGCAGCATCGGCATGCTTTTCACGTCGTTTGGTAGAAATCCACGCGCGCGTTCTGCCAAAAGCACCATTTGCATGCATATCGTGTGGTTTTGCAGAAAACTGCGTCCGCGTCTACCAAAAGATGCATGTGCATGCTCAAAACGCGTTTTGGCACAAATCCATGTGCGGGTGCTAAAAATAGCAGCATCGGCATGCTTTTCACGTCGTTTCGTAGAAATCCACGCGCTCATTCTGCCAAAAGCACCATTTGCATGCATATCGTGTGGTTTTGCAGAAAACTGCGTCCGCGTCTACCAAAAGATGCATGTGCATGCTTAAAACGCGTTTTGGCACACATTATGTGCGGGTGCTAAAAGAGCAGCATCGGCATGCTTTTCACGTCGTTTGGTAGAAATCCACGCGCGCGTTCTACCAAAAGCACCATTTGCATGCATATCGTGTGGTTTTGCAGAAAACTGCGTCCGCGTCTACTAAAAGATGCATGTGCATGCTTAAAACGCGTTTTGGCACAAATCCATGTGCGGGTGCTAAAAAGAGCAGCATCGGCATGCTTTTCACGTCGTTTGGTAGAAATCCACGCGCGCTCTGCCAAAAGCACCATTTGCATGCATATCATGTGGTTTTGCAGAAAACTGCGTCCGCGTCTACCAAAAGATGCATGTGCATGCTTAAAACGCGTTTTGGCACAAATCCATGTGCGGGTGGTAAAAAGAGCAGCATCGGCATGCTTTTCACGTCGTTTGGTAGAAATCCACGCGCGCGTTCTGCCAAAAGCACCATTTGCATGCATATCGTGTGGTTTTGCAGAAAACTGCGTCCGCGTCTACCAAAAGATGCATGTGCATGCTTAAAACGCGTTTTGGCACAAATCCATGTGCGGATGCTAAAAAGAGCAGCATCGGCATGCTTTTCACGTCGTTTGGTAGAAATCCACGCGCGCGTTCTGCCAAACGCACCATTTGCATGCATATTGTGTGGTTTTGCAGAAAACTGCGTCCGCGTCTACCAAAAGATGCATGTGCATGCTTAAAACGCGTTTTGGCACAAATCCATGTGCAGGTGCTAAAAAGAGCAGCATCGGCATGCTTTTCACGTCGTTTGGTAGAAATCCACGCGCGCGTTCTTGCCAAAAGCACCATTGGCATGCATATCGTGTGGTTTTGCAGAAAACTGCGTCCGCGTCTACCAAAAGATGCATGTGCATGCTTAAAACGCGTTTTGGCACAAATCCATGTGCGGGTGATAAAAAGAACAGCATCGGCATGCTTTTCACGTCGTTTGGTAGAAATGCACGCGCGCGTTCTGCCAAAAGCACCATTTGCATGCATATCATGTGGTTTTGCAGAAAACTGCGTCCGCGTCTACCAAATGATGCATGTGCATGCTTAAAACGCGTTTTGGCACAAATTCATGTGCGGGTGCTAAAAAGAGCAGCATCGACATGCTTTTCACGTCGTTTGGTAGAAATCCACGCGCGCGTTCTTGCCAAAAGCACCATTTGCATGCATATCGTGTGGTTTTGCAGAAAACTGCGTCCGCGTCTACCAAAAGATGCATGTGCATGCTTAAAACGCGTTTTGGCACAAATCCATGTGCGGATGCTAAAAAGAGCAGCATCGGCATGCTTTTCACGTCGTTTGGTAGAAATGCACGCGCGCGTTCTGCCAAAAGCACCATTTGCATGCATATCATGTGGTTTTGGAGAAAACTGCGTCCGCGTCTACGAAAAGATGCATGTGCATGCTTAAAACGCGTTTTGGCACAAATCCATGTGCGGGTGCTAAAAAGAGCAGAATCGGCATGCTTTTCACGTCGTTTGGTAGAAATCCACGCGCGCTCTGCCAAAAGCACCATTTGCATGCATATCGTGTGGTTTTGCAGAAAACTGCGTCCGCGTGTACCAAAAGATGCATGTGCATGCTTAAAACGCGTTTTGGCACAAATCCATGTGCGGGTGCTAAAAAGAGCAGCATCGGCATGCTTTTCACGTCGTTTGGTAGAAATCCACGCGCGCGTTCTGCCAAAAGCACCATTTGCATGCATATCGTGTGGTTTTGCAGAAAACTGCGTCCGGGTCTACCAAAAGATGCATGTGCATGCTCAAAACGCGTTTTGGCACAAATCCATGTGCGGGTGCTAAAAATAGCAGCATCGGCATGCTTTTCACGTCGTTTCGTAGAAATCCACGCGCTCATTCTGCCAAAAGCACCATTTGCATGCATATCGTGTGGTTTTGCAGAAAACTGCGTCCGCGTCTACCAAAAGATGCATGTGCATGCTTAAAACGCGTTTTGGCACAAATTATGTGCGGGTGCTAAAAAGAGCAGCATCGGCATGCTTTTCACGTCGTTGGTAGAAATCCACGCGCGCGTTCTACCAAAAGCACCATTTGCATGCATATCGTGTGGTTTTGCAGAAAACTGCGTCCGCGTCTACTAAAAGATGCATGTGCATGCTTAAAACGCGTTTTGGCACAAATCCATGTGCGGGTGCTAAAAAGAGCAGCATCGGCATGCTTTTCACGTCGTTTGGTAGAAATCCACGCGCGCTCTGCCAAAAGCACCATTTGCATGCATATCATGTGGTTTTGCAGAAAACTGCGTCCGCGTCTACCAAAAGATGCATGTGCATGCTTAAAACGCGTTTTGGCACAAATCCATGTGCGGGTGCTAAAAAGAGCAGCATCGGCATGCTTTTCACGTCGTTTGGTAGAAATCCACGCGCGCGTTCTACCAAAAGCACCATTTGCATGCATATCGTGTGGTTTTGCAGAAAACTGCGTCCGCGTCTACCAAAAGATGCATGTGCATGCTTAAAACGCGTTTTGGCACAAATCCATGTGCGGATGCTAAAAAGAGCAGCATCGGCAGGCTTTTCACGTCGTTTGGTAGAAATGCACGCGCGCGTTCTGCCAAAAGCACCATTTGCATGCATATCATGTGGTTTTGGAGAAAACTGCGTCCGCGTCTACCAAAAGATGCATGTGCATGCTTAAAACGCGTTTTGGCACAAATCCATGTGCGGGTGCTAAAAAGAGCAGCATCGGCATGCTTTTCACGTCGTTTGGTAGAAATCCACGCGCGCTCTGCCAAAAGCACCATTTGCATGCATATCGTGTGGTTTTGCAGAAAACTGCGTCCGCGTGTACCAAAAGATGCATGTGCATGCTTAAAACGCGTTTTGGCCCAAATCCATGTGCGGGTGCTAAAAAGAGCAGCATCGGCATGCTTTTCACGTCGTTTGGTAGAAATCCACGCGCGCGTTCTGCCAAAAGCACCATTTGCATGCATATCGTGTGGTTTTGCAGAAAACTGCGTCCGGGTCTACCAAAAGATGCATGTGCATGCTTAAAACGCGTTTTGGCACAAATCCATGTGCGGGTGCTAAAAATAGCAGCATCGGCATGCTTTTCACGTCGTTTCGTAGAAATCCACGCGCTCGTTCTGCCAAAAGCACCATTTGCATGCATATCGTGTGGTTTTGCTGAAAACTGCGTCCGCGTCTACCAAAAGATGCATGTGCATGCTTAAAACGCGTTTTGGCACAAATTATGTGCGGGTTCTAAAAAGAGCAGCATCGGCATGCTTTTCACGTCGTTTTCTAGCAATCCACGCGCGCGTTCTGCCAAAAGCACCATTTGCATGCATATCGTGTGGTTTTGCAGAAAACTGCGTCCGCCTCTACCAAAAGATGCATGTGCATGCTTAAAACGCGTTTTGGCACAAATCCCTGTGCGGGTGCTAAAAAGAGCAGCATCGGCATGATTTTCACGTCGTTTGGTAGAAATCCACGCGCGCGTTCTGCCAAAAGCACCATTTGCATGCATGTCGTGTGGTTTTGCAGAAAACTGCGTCCGCGTCTACCAAAAGATGCATGTGCATGCTTAAAACGCGTTTTGGCACAAATCCATGTGCGGATGCTAAAAAGAGCAGCATCGGCATGCTTTTCACGTCGTTTGGTAGAAATCCACGCGCGCGTTCTGCCAAACGCACCATTTGCATGCATATCGAGTGGTTTTGCAGAAAACTGCGTCCGCGTCTACCAAAAGATGCATGTGCATGCTTAAAACGCGTTTTGGCACAAATCCATGTGCAGGTGCTAAAAAGAGCAGCATCGGCATGCTTTTCACGTCGTTTGGTAGAAATGCACACGCGCGTTCTGCCAAAAGCACCATTTGCATGCATATCGTGTGGTTTTGCAGAAAACTGCGTCCGGTCTACCAAAAGATGCATGTGCATGCTTAAAACGCGTTTTGGCAAAAATCCATGTGCGGGTGCTAAAAATAGCAGCATCGGCATGCTTTTCACGTCGTTTCGTAGAAATCCACGCGCTCGTTCTGCCAAAAGCACCATTTGCATGCATATCGTGTGGTTTTGCAGAAAACTGCGTCCGCGTCTACCAAAAGATGCATGTGCATGCTTAAAACGCGTTTTGGCACAAATTATGTGCGGGTGCTAAAAAGAGTAGCATCGGCATGCTTTTCACGTCGTTTGCTAGAAATCCACGCGCGCGTTCTGCCAAAAGCACCATTTGCATGCATATCGTGTGGTTTTGCAGAAAACTGCGTCCGCGTCTACCAAAAGATGCATGTGCATGCTTAAAACGCGTTTTGGCACAAATCCCTGTGCGGGTGCTAAAAAGAGCAGCATCGGCATGATTTTCACGTCGTTTGGTAGAAATCCACGCGCGCGTTCTGCCAAAAGCACCATTTGCATGCATGTCGTGTGGTTTGCAGAAAACTGCGTCCGCGTCTACCAAAAGAAGCATGTGCATGCTTAAAACGCGTTTTGGCACAAATCCATGTGCGGATGCTAAAAAGAGCAGCATCGGCATGCATTTCACGTCGTTTGGTAGAAATCCACGCGCGCGTTCTGCCAAACGCACCATTTGCATGCATATCGTGTGGTTTTGCAGAAAACTGCGTCCGCGTCTACCAAAAGATGCATGTGCATGCTTAAAACGCGTTTTGGCACAAATCCATGTGCAGGTGCTAAAAAGAGCAGCATCGGCATGCTTTTCACGTCGTTTGGTAGAAATGCACACGCGCGTTCTGCCAAAAGCACCATTTGCATGCATATCGTGTGGTTTTGCAGAAAACTGCGTCCGCGTGTACCAAAAGATGCATGTGCATGCTTAAAACGCGTTTTGGCACAAATCCATGTGCGGGTGCTAAAAAGAGCAGCATCGGCATGCTTTTCACGTCGTTTGGTAGAAATCCACGCGCGCGTTCTACCAAAAGCACCATTTGCATGCATATCGTGTGGTTTTGCAGAAAACTGCGTCCGCGTCTACCAAAAGATGCATGTGCATGCTTAAAACGCGTTCTGGCACAAATCCATGTGCGGGTGCTAAAAAGAGCAGCATCGGCATGGTTTTCACGTCGTTTGGTAGAAATCCACGCGCGCTCTGCCAAAAGCACCATTTGCATGCATATCGTGTGGTTTTGCAGAAAACTGCGTCCGCGTCTACCAAAAGATGCATGTGCATGCTTATAACGCGTTTTGGCACAAATCCAGTGCGGTTGCTAAAAAGAGCAGCATCGGCATGCTTTTCACGTCGTTTGGTAGAAATCCACGCTGCGCGTTCTGCCAAAAGCACCATTTGCATGCATATCGTGTGGGTTTTCAGAAAACTGCGTCCGCGTCTACCAAAAGATGCATGTGCATGCTTAAAACGCGTTTTGGCACAAATCCATGTGCGGGTGCTAAAAAGGGCAGCATCGGCATGCTTTTCGCGTCGTTTGGTAGAAATCCACGCGCGCGTTCTGCCAAAAGCACCATTTGCAAGCATATCGTGTGGTTTTGGAGAAAACTGCGTCCGCGTCTACCAAAGATGCATGTGCATGCTTAAAACGCGTTTTGGCACAAATCCATGTGCGGGTGCTAAAAAGAGCAGCATCGGCGAGCTTTTCACGTCGCTTGGTAGAAATCCACGCGCGCTCTGCCAAAAGCACCATTTGCATGCATATCGTGCGGTTTTGCAGAAAACTGCGTCCGCGTCTACCAAAAGATGCATGTGCATGCTTAAAATGCGTTTTGGCACAAATCCCTGTGCGGGTGCTAAAAAGAGCAGCATCGGCATGCTTTTCACGTCGTTTGGTAGAAATCCACGCGCGCGTTCTGCCAAAAGCACCATTTGCATGCATATCGTGTGGTTATGCAGAAAACTGCGTCCGCGTCTACCAAAAGATGCATGTGCATGCTTAAAACGCGTTTTGGCACAAATCCATGTGCGGATGCTAAAAAGAGCAGCATCGGCATGCTTTTCACGTCGTTTGGTAGAAATCCACGCGCGCGTTCTGCCAAACGCACCATTTGCATGCATATCGTGTGGTTTTGCAGAAAACTGCGTCCGCGTCTACCAAAAGATGCATGTGCATGCTTAAAACGCGTTTTGGCACAAATCCATGTGCAGGTGCTAAAAAGAGCAGCATCGGCATGCTTTTCACGTCGTTTGGTAGAAATCCACGCGCGCGTTCTGCCAAAAGCACCATTTGCATGCATATCGTGTGGTTTTGCTGAAAACTGCGTCCGCGTCTGCCAAAAGATGCATGTGCATGCTCAAAACGCGTTTTGGCACAAATCCATGTGCGGGTGCTAAAAAGAGCAGCATCGGCATGCTTTTCACGTCGTTTGGTAGAAATCCACGCGCGCTCTTCCAAAAGCACCATTTGCATGCATATCGTGTGGTTTTGCAGAAAACTGCGTCCGCGTCTACCAAAAGATGCATGTGCATGCTTAAAACGCGTTTTGGCACAAATCCATGTGCGGGTGCTAAAAAGGGCAGCATCGGCATGCTTTTCGCGTCGTTTGGTAGAAATCCACGCGCGCGTTCTGCCAAAAGCACCATTTGCAAGCATATCGTGTGGTTTTGGAGAAAACTGCGTCCGCGTCTACCAAAAGATGCATGTGCATGCTTAAAACGCGTTTTGGCACAAATCCATGTGCGGGTGCTAAAAAGAGCAGCATCGGCGAGCTTTTCACGTCGTTTGCTAGAAATCCACGCGCGCTCTGCCAAAAGCACCATTTGCATGCATATCGTGCGGTTTTGCAGAAAACTGCGTCCGCGTCTACCAAAAGATGCATGTGCATGCTTAAAATGCGTTTTGGCACAAATCCATGTGCGGGTGCTAAAAAGAGCAGCATCGGCATGCTTTTCACGTCGTTTGCTAGAAATCCACGCGCGCGTTCTGCCAAAAGCACCATTTGCATGCATATCGTGTGGTTTTGCAGAAAACTGCGTCCGCGTCTACCAAAAGATGCATGTGCATGCTTAAAACGCGTTTTGGCACAAATCCCTGTGCGGGTGCTAAAAAGAGCAGCATCGGCATGCTTTTCACGTCGTTTGGTAGAAATCCACGCGCGCGTTCTGCCAAAAGCACCATTTGCATGCATATCGTGTGGTTTTGCAGAAAACTGCGTCCGCGTCTACCAAAAGATGCATGTGCATGCTTAAAACGCGTTTTGGCACAAATTATGTGCGGGTGCTAAAAAGAGCAGCATCGGCATGCTTTTCACGTCGTTTGCTAGAAATCCACGCGCGCGTTCTGCCAAAAGCACCATTTGCATGCATATCGTGTGGTTTTGCAGAAAACTGCGTCCGCGTCTACCAAAAGATGCATGTGCATGCTTAAAACGCGTTTTGGCACAAATCCCTGTGCGGGTGCTAAAAAGAGCAGCATCGGCATGATTTTCACGTCGTTTGGTAGAAATCCATGCGCGCGTTCTGCCAAAAGCACCATTTGCATGCATGTCGTGTGGTTTTGCAGAAAACTGCGTCCGCGTCTACCAAAAGATGCATGTGCATGCTTAAAACGCGTTTTGGCACAAATCCATGTGCGGATGCTAAAAAGAGCAGCATCGGCATGCTTTTCACGTCGTTTGGTAGAAATCCACGCGCGCGTTCTTGCCAAAAGCACCATTGGCATGCATATCGTGTGGTTTTGCAGAAAACTGCGTCCGCATCTACCAAAAGATGCATGTGCATGCTTAAAACGCGTTTTGGCACAAATCCATGTGCGGGTGATAAAAAGAACAGCATCGGCATGCTTTTCACGTCGTTTGGTAGAAATGCACGCTCGCGTTCTGCCAAAAGCACCATTTGCATGCATATCATGTGGTTTCGCAGAAAACTGCGTCCGCGTCTACCAAAAGATGCATGTGCATGCTTAAAACGCGTTTTGGCACAAATCCATGTGCGGGTGCTAAAAAGGGCAGCATCGGCATGCTTTTCACGTCGTTTGGAAGAAATCCACGCGCGCGTTCTGCCAAAAGCACCATTTGCAAGCATATCGTGTGGTTTTGGAGAAAACTGCGTCCGCGTCTACCAAAAGATGCATGTGCATGCTTAAAACGCGTTTTGGCACAAATCCATGTGCGGGTGCTAAAAGAGCAGCATCGGCATGCTTTTCACGTCGTTTGGTAGAAATCCACGCGCGCTCTTCCAAAAGCACCATTTGCATGCATATCGTGTGGTTTTGCAGAAAACTGCGTCCGCGTCTACCAAAAGATGCATGTGCATGCTTAAAACGCGTTTTGGCACAAATCCATGTGCGGGTGCTAAAAAGAGCAGCATCGGCATGCTTTTCACGTCGTTTGGTAGAAATCCACGCGCGCGTTCTGCCAAAAGCACCATTTGCATGCATATCGTGTGGTTTTGCAGAAAACTGCGTCCGCGTCTACCAAAAGATGCATGTGCATGCTTAAAACGCGTTTTGGCACAAATCCATGTGCGGGTGCTAAAAAGAGCAGCATCGGCATGCTTTTCACGTCGTTTGGTAGAAATCCACGCGCGCGTTCTACCAAAAGCACCATTTGCATGCATATCGTGTGGTTTTGCAGAAAACTGCGTCCGCGTCTACCAAAAGATGCATGTGCATGCTTAAAACGCGTTTTGGCACAAATCCATGTGCGGGTGCTAAAAAGGGCAGCATCGGCATGCTTTTCGCGTCGTTTGGTAGAAATCCACGCGCGCGTTCTGCCAAAAGCACCATTTGCAAGCATATCGTGTGGTTTTGGAGAAAACTGCGTCCGCGTCTACCAAAAGATGCATGTGCATGCTTAAAACGCGTTTTGGCACAAATCCATGTGCGGGTGCTAAAAAGAGCAGCATCGGCGAGCTTTTCACGTCGTTTGGTAGAAATCCACGCGCGCTCTGCCAAAAGCACCATTTGCATGCATATCGTGCGGTTTTGCAGAAAACTGCGTCCGCGTCTACCAAAGATGCATGTGCATGCTTAAAATGCGTTTTGGCACAAATCCCTGTGCGGGTGCTAAAAAGAGCAGCATCGGCATGCTTTTCACGTCGTTTGGTAGAAATCCACTAGCGCGTTCTGCCAAAAGCACCATTTGCATGCATATCGTGTGGTTTTGCAGAAAACTGCGTCCGCGTCTACCAAAAGATGCATGTGCATGCTTAAAACGCGTTTTGGCACAAATCCATGTGCGGATGCTAAAAAGAGCAGCATCGGCATGCTTTTCACGTCGTTTGGTAGAAATCCACGCGCGCGTTCTGCCAAACGCACCATTTGCATGCATATCGTGTGGTTTTGCAGAAAACTGCGTCCGCGTCTACCAAAAGATGCATGTGCATGCTTAAAACGCGTTTTGGCACAAATCCATGTGCAGGTGCTAAAAAGAGCAGCATCGGCATGCTTTTCACGTCGTTTGGTAGAAATCCACGCGCGCGTTCTGCCAAAAGCACCATTTGCATGCATATCGTGTGGTTTTGCTGAAAACTGCGTCCGCGTCTGCCAAAAGATGCATGTGCATGCTCAAAACGCGTTTTGGCACAAATCCATGTGCGGGTGCTAAAAAGAGCAGCATCGGCATGCTTTTCACGTCGTTTGGTAGAAATCCACGCGCGCTCTTCCAAAAGCACCATTTGCATGCATATCGTGTGGTTTTGCAGAAAACTGCGTCCGCGTCTACCAAAAGATGCATGTGCATGCTTAAAACGCGTTTTGGCACAAATCCATGTGCGGGTGCTAAAAAGGGCAGCATCGGCATGCTTTTCGCGTCGTTTGGTAGAAATCCACGCGCGCGTTCTGCCAAAAGCACCATTTGCAAGCATATCGTGTGGTTTTGGAGAAAACTGCGTCCGCGTCTACCAAAAGATGCATGTGCATGCTTAAAACGCGTTTTGGCACAAATCCATGTGCGGGTGCTAAAAAGAGCAGCATCGGCGAGCTTTTCACGTCGTTTGCTAGAAATCCACGCGCGCTCTGCCAAAAGCACCATTTGCATGCATATCGTGCGGTTTTGCAGAAAACTGCGTCCGCGTCTACCAAAAGATGCATGTGCATGCTTAAAATGCGTTTTGGCACAAATCCATGTGCGGGTGCTAAAAAGAGCAGCATCGGCATGCTTTTCACGTCGTTTGGTAGAAGTCCACGCGCGCGTTCTGCCAAAAGCACCATTTGCATGCATATCGTGTGGTTTTGCAGAAAACTGCGTCCGGGTCTACCAAAAGATGCATGTGCATGCTTAAAACGCGTTTTGGCACAAATCCATGTGCGGGTGCTAAAAATAGCAGCATCGGCATGCTTTTCACGTCGTTTCGTAGAAATCCACGCGCGCGTTCTGCCAAAAGCACCATTTGCATGCATATCGTGTGGTTTTGCAGAAAACTGCGTCCGCGTCTACCAAAAGATCATGTGCATGCTTAAAAGGCGTTTTGGCACAAATCATGTGCGGGTGCTAAAAAGAGCAGCATCGGCATGCTTGTCACGTCGTTTGCTAGAAATCCACGCGCGCGTTCTGCCAAAAGCACCATTTGCATGCATATCGTGTGGTTTTGCAGAATGCTTCGTCCGCGTCTACCAAAAGATGCATGTGCATGCTTAAAACGCGTTTTGGCACAAATCCCTGTGCGGGTGCTAAAAAGAGCAGCATCGGCATGCTTTTCACGTCGTTTGGTATAAATCCACGCGCGCGTTCTGCCAAAAGCACCATTTGCATGCATATCGCGTGGTTTTGCAGAAAACTGCGTCCGCGTCTACCAAAAGATGCATGTGCAGGCTTAAAACGCGTTTTGGCACAAATCCATGTGCGGATGCTAAAAAGAGCAGCATCGGCATGCTTTTCACGTCGTTTGGTAGAAATCCACGCGCGCGTTCTGCCAAACGCACCATTTGCATGCATATCGTGTGGTTTTGCAGAAAACTGCGTCCGCGTCTACCAAAAGATGCATGTGCATGCTTAAAACGCGTTTTGGCACAAATCCATGTGCAGGTGCTAAAAAGAGCAGCATCGGCATGCTTTTCACGTCGTTTGGTAGAAATCCACGCGCGCGTTCTGCCAAAAGCACCATTTGCATGCATATCGTGTGGTTTTGCAGAAAACTGCGTCCGCGTCTACCAAAAGATGCATGTGCATGCTTAAAACGCGTTTTGGCACAAATCCATGTGCGGATGCTAAAAAGAGCAGCATCGGCATGCTTTTCACGTCGTTTGGTAGAAATCCACGCGCGCGTTCTACCAAAAGCACCATTTGCATGCATATCGTGTGGTTTTGCAGAAAACTGCGTCCGCGTCTACCAAAAGATGCATGTGCATGCTTAAAACGCGTTTTGGCACAAATCCATGTGCGGGTGCTAAAAAGGGCAGCATCGGCATGCTTTTCGCGTCGTTTGGTAGAAATCCACGCGCGCGTTCTGCCAAAAGCACCATTTGCAAGCATATCGTGTGGTTTTGGAGAAAACTGCGTCCGCGTTTACCAAAAGATGCATGTGCATGCTTAAAACGCGTTTTGGCACAAATCCATGTGCGGGTGCTAAAAAGAGCAGCATCGGCGAGCTTTTCACGTCGTTTGGTAGAAATCCACGCGCGCTCTGCCAAAAGCACCATTTGCATGCATATCGTGCGGTTTTGCAGAAAACTGCGTCCGCGTCTACCAAAAGATGCATGTGCATGCTTAAAATGCGTTTTGGCACAAATCCATGTGCGGGTGCTAAAAAGAGCAGCATCGGCATGCTTTTCACGTCGTTTGGTAGAAATCCACGCGCGCGTTCTGCCAAAAGCACCATTTGCATGCATATCGTGTGGTTTTGCAGAAAACTGCGTCCGGGTCTACCAAAAGATGCATGTGCATGCTTAAAACGCGTTTTGGCACAAATCCATGTGCGGGTGCTAAAAATAGCAGCATCGGCATGCTTTTCACGTCGTTTCGTAGAAATCCACGCGCGCGTTCTGCCAAAAGCACCATTTGCATGCATATCGTGTGGTTTTGCAGAAAACTGCGTCCGCGTCTACCAAAAGATGCATGTGCATGCTTAAAACGCGTTTTGGCACAAATCATGTGCGGGTGCTAAAAAGAGCAGCATCGGCATGCTTGTCACGTCGTTTGCTAGAAATCCACGCGCGCGTTCTGCCAAAAGCACCATTTGCATGCATATCGTGTGGTTTTGCAGAAAACTTCGTCCGCGTCTACCAAAAGATGCATGTGCATGCTTAAAACGCGTTTTGGCACAAATCCCTGTGCGGGTGCTAAAAAGAGCAGCATCGGCATGCTTTTCACGTCGTTTGGTAGAAATCCACGCGCGCGTTCTGCCAAAAGCACCGTTTGCATGCATATCGCGTGGTTTTGCAGAAAACTGCGTCCGCGTCTACCAAAAGATGCATGTGCAGGCTTAAAACGCGTTTTGGCACAAATCCATGTGCGGATGCTAAAAAGAGCAGCATCGGCATGCTTTTCACGTCGTTTGGTAGAAATCCACGCGCGCGTTCTGCCAAACGCACCATTTGCATGCATATCGTGTGGTTTTGCAGAAAACTGCGTCCGCGTCTGCCAAAAGATGCATGTGCATGCTTAAAACGCGTTTTGGCACAAATCCATGTGCGGGTGCTAAAAAGAGCAGCATCGGCATGCTTTTCACGTCGTTTGGTAGAAATCCACGCGCGCGTTCTTGCCAAAAGCACCATTGGCATGCATATCGTGTGGTTTTGCAGAAAACTGCGTCCGCGTCTACCAAAAGATGCATGTGCATGCTTAAAACGCGTTTTGGCACAAATCCATGTGCGGGTGATAAAAAGAACAGCATCGGCATGCTTTTCACGTCGTTTGGTAGAAATGCACGCGCGCGTTCTGCCAAAAGCACCATTTGCATGCATATCATGTGGTTTTGCAGAAAACTGCGTCCGCGTCTACCAAAAGATGCATGTGCATGCTTAAAACGCGTTTTGGCACAAATCCATGTGCGGGTGCTAAAAAGGGCAGCATCGGCATGCTTTTCACGTCGTTTGGTAGAAATCCACGCGCGCGTTCTGCCAAAAGCACCATTTGCAAGCATATCGTGTGGTTTTGGAGAAAACTGCGTCCGCGTCTACCAAAAGATGCATGTGCATGCTTAAAACGCGTTTTGGCACAAGTCCATGTGCGGGTGCTAAAAAGAGCAGCATCGGCATGCTTTTCACGTCGTTTGGTAGAAATCCACGCGCGCTCTTCCAAAAGCACCATTTGCATGCATATCGTGTGGTTTTGCAGAAAACTGCGTCCGCGTCTACCAAAATATGCATGTGCATGCTTAAAACGCGTTTTGGCACAAATCCATGTGCGGGTGCTAAAAAGAGCAGCATCGGCATGCTTTTCACGTCGTTTGGTAGAAATCCACGCGCACGTTCTCCCAAAAGCACCATTTGCATGCATATCGTGTGGTTTTGCAGAAAACTGCGTCCGGGTCTACCAAAAGATGCATGTGCATGCTTAAAACGCGTTTTGGCACAAATCCATGTGCGGGTGCTAAAGAGAGCAGCATCGGCATGCTTTTCACGTCGTTTGGTAGAAATCCACGCGCGCGTTCTGCGAAAAGCACCATTTGCATGCATATCGTGTGGTTTTGCAGAAAACTACGTCCGCGTCTACCAAAAGATGCATGTGCATGCTTAAAACGCGTTTTGGCACAAATCCATGCGCGGGTGCTAAAAAGAGCAGCATCGGCATGCTTTTCACGTCGTTTGGTAGAAATCCACGCGCGCGTTCTGGCAAAAGCACCATTTGCATGCATATCGTGTGGTTTTGCAGAAAACTGCGTCCGCGTCTACCAAAAGATGCATGTGCATGCTTAAAACGCGTTTTGGCACAAATCCATGTGCGGGTGCTAAAAAGAGCAGCATCGGCATGCTTTTCACGTCGTTTGGTAGAAATCCACGCGCGCGTTCTGCCAAAAGCACCATTTGCATGCATATCGTGTGGTTTTGCAGAAAACTGCGTCCGCGTCTACCAAAAGATGCATGTGCATGCTTAAAACGCGTTTTGGCACAAATCCATGTGCGGGTGCTAAAAAGAGCAGCATCGGCATGCTTTTCACGTCGTTTGGTAGAAATCCACGCGCGCGTTCTGGCAAAAGCACCATTTGCATGCATATCGTGTGGTTTTGCAGAAAACTGCGTCCGCGTCTACCAAAAGATGCATGTGCATGCTTAAAACGCGTTTTGGCACAAATCCATGTGCGGGTGCTAAAAAGAGAAGCATCGGCATGCTTTTCACTTCGTTTGGTAGAAATCGACGCGCGCGTTCTGCCAAAAGCACCATTTGCATGCATATCGTTTGGTTTTGCAGAAAACTGCGTCCGCGTCTACCAAAAGATGCATGTGCATGCTTAAAACGCGTTTTGGCACAAATCCATGTGCGGGTGCTAAAAAGAGCAGCATCGGCATGCTTTTCACGTCGTTTGGTAGAAATCCACGCACGCGTTCTGCGAAAAGCACCATTTGCATGCATATCGTGTGGTTTTGCAGAAAATTGCGTCCGCGTCTACCAAAAGATGCATGTGCATGCTTAAAACGCGTTTTGGCACAAATCCATGCGCGGGTGCTAAAAAGAGCAGCATCGGCATGCTTTTCACATCGTTTGGTAGAAATCCGCGCGCGCGTTCTGCCAAAAGCACCATTTGCACGCATATCGTGTGGTTTTGCAGAAAACTGCGTCCGCGTCTACCAAAAGATGCATGTGCATGCTTAAAACGCGTTTTGGCACAAATCCATGTGCGGGTGCTAAAAAGAGAAGCATCGGCATGCTTTTCACGTCGTTTGGTAGAAATTGACGCGCGCGTTCTGCCAAAAGCACCATTTGCAAGCATATCGTGTGGTTTTGCAGAAAACTGCGTCCGCGTCTACCAAAAGATGCATGTGCATGCTTAAAACGCGTTTTGGCACAAATCCATGTGCGGGTGCTAAAAAGAGCAGATCGGCATGCTTTTCACGTCGTTTGGTAGAAATCCACGCGCGCGTTCTGCCAAAAGCACCATTTGCATGCATATCGTGTGGTTTTGCAGAAAACTGCGTCCGCGTCTACCAAAAGATGCATGTGCATGCTTAAAACGCGTTTTGGCACAAATCCATGTGCGGGTGATAAAAAGAACAGCATCGGCATGCTTTTCACGTCGTTTGGTAGAAATGCACGCGCGCGTTCTGCCAAAAGCACCATTTGCATGCATATCATGTGGTTTTGCAGAAAACTGCGTCCGCGTCTACCAAAAGATGCATGTGCATGCTTAAAACGCGTTTTGGCACAAATCCATGTGCGGGTGCTAAAAAGGGCAGCATCGGCATGCTTTTCACGTCGTTTGGTAGAAATCCACGCGCGCGTTCTGCCAAAAGCACCATTTGCAAGCATATCGTGTGGTTTTGGAGAAAACTGCGTCCGCGTCTACCAAAAGATGCATGTGCATGCTTAAAACGCGTTTTGGCACAAGTCCATGTGCGGGTGCTAAAAAGAGCAGCATCGGCATGCTTTTCACGTCGTTTGGTAGAAATCCACGCGCGCTCTTCCAAAAGCACCATTTGCATGCATATCGTGTGGTTTTGCAGAAAACTGCGTCCGCGTCTACCAAAATATGCATGTGCATGCTTAAAACGCGTTTTGGCACAAATCCATGTGCGGGTGCTAAAAAGAGCAGCATCGGCATGCTTTTCACGTCGTTTGGTAGAAATCCACGCGCACGTTCTCCCAAAAGCACCATTTGCATGCATATCGTGTGGTTTTGCAGAAAACTGCGTCCGGGTCTACCAAAAGATGCATGTGCATGCTTAAAACGCGTTTTGGCACAAATCCATGTGCGGGTGCTAAAAAGAGCAGCATCGGAATGCTTTTCACGTCGTTTGGTAGAAATCCACGCGCGCGTTCTGCGAAAAGCACCATTTGCATGCATATCGTGTGGTTTTGCAGAAAACTGCGTCCGCGTCTACCAAAAGATGCATGTGCATGCTTAAAACGCGTTTTGGCACAAATCCATGCGCGGGTGCTAAAAAGAGCAGCATCGGCATGCTTTTCACATCGTTTGGTAGAAATCCGCGCGCGCGTTCTGCCAAAAGCACCATTTGCACGCATATCGTGTGGTTTTGCAGAAAACTGCGTCCGCGTCTACCAAAAGATGCATGTGCATGCTTAAAACGCGTTTTGGCACAAATCCATGTGCGGGTGCTAAAAAGAGCAGCATCGGCATGCTTTTCACGTCGTTTGGTAGAAATCCACGCGCGCGTTCTGCCAAAAGCACCATTTGCATGCATATCGTGTGGTTTTGCAGAAAACTGCGTCCGCGTCTACCAAAAGATGCATGTGCATGCTTAAAACGCGTTTTGGCACAAATCCATGTGCGGGTGCTAAAAAGAGCAGCATCGGCATGCTTTTCACGTCGTTTGGTAGAAATCCACGCACATGTTCTGCGAAAAGCACCATTTGCATGCATATCGTGTGGTTTTGCAGAAAACTGCGTCCGCGTCTACCAAAAGATGCATGTGCATTCTTAAAACGCGTTTTGGCACAAATCCATGTGCGGATGCTAAAAAGAGCAGCATCGGCATGCTTTTCACGTCGTTTGGTAGAAATCCACGCGAGCGTTCTGCCAAACTCACCATTTGCATGCATATCGTGTGGTTTTGCAGAAAACTGCGTCCGCGTCTACCAAAAGATGCATGTGCATGCTTAAAACGCGTTTTGGCACAAATCCATGTGCAGGTGCTAAAAAGAGCAGCATCGGCATGCTTTTCACGTCGTTTGGTAGAAATCCACGCGCGCGTTCTGCCGAAAGCACCATTTGCATGCATATCGTGTGGTTTTGGAGAAAACTGCGTCCGCGTCTGCCAAAAGATGCATGTGCATGCTTAAAACGCGTTTTGGCACAAATCCATGTGCGGGTGCTAAAAAGAGCAGCATCGGCATGCTTTTCACGTCGTTTGGTAGAAATCCACGCGCGCGTTCTGCCAAAAGCACCATTTGCAAGCATATCGTGAGGTTTTGGAGAAAACTGCGTCCGCGTCTACCAAAAGATGCATGTGCATGCTTAAAACGCGTTTTGGCACAAGTCCATGTGCGGGTGCTAAAAAGAGCAGCATCGGCATGCTTTTCACGTCGTTTGGTAGAAATCCACGCGCGCTCTTCCAAAAGCACCATTTGCATGCATATCGTGTGGTTTTGCAGAAAACTGCGTCCGCGTCTACCAAAATATGCATGTGCATGCTTAAAACGCGTTTTGGCACAAATCCATGTGCGGGTGCTAAAAAGAGCAGCATCGGCATGCTTTTCACGTCGTTTGGTAGAAATCCACGCGCGCGTTCTCCCAAAAGCACCATTTGCATGCATATCGTGTGGTTTTGCAGAAAACTGCGTCCGCGTCTACCAAAAGATGCATGTGCATGCTTAAAACGCGTTTTGGCACAAATCCATGTGCGGGTGCTAAAAAGAGCAGCATCGGCATGCTTTTCACATCGTTTGGTAGAAATCCGCGCGCGCGTTCTGCCAAAAGCACCATTTGCACGCATATCGTGTGGTTTTGCAGAAAACTGCGTCCGCGTCTACCAAAAGATGCATGTGCATGCTTAAAACGCGTTTTGGCACAAATCCATGTGCGGGTGCTAAAAAGAGCAGCATCGGCATGCTTTTCACGTCGTTTGGTAGAAATCCACGCGCGCGTTCTGCCAAAAGCACCATTTGCAAGCATATCGTGTGGTTTTGGAGAAAACTGCGTCCGCGTCTACCAAAAGATGCATGTGCATGCTTAAAACGCGTTTTGGCACAAATCCATGTGCGGGTGCTAAAAAGAGCAGCATCGGCATGCTTTTCACGTCGTTTGGTAGAAATCCACGCGCGCTCTGCCAAAAGCACCATTTGCATGCATATCGTGTGGTTTTGCAGAAAACTGCGTCCGCGTCTACCAAAAGATGCATGTGCATGCTTAAAACGTGTTTTGGCACAAATCCATGTGCGGGTGCTAAAAAGAGCAGCATCGGCATGCTTTTCACGTCGTTTGGTAGAAACCCACGCGCGCGTTCTTGCCAAAAGCACCATTTGCATGCATATCGTGTGGTTTTGGAGAAAACTGCGTCCGCGTCTACCAAAAGATGCATGTGCATGCTTAAAACGCGTTTTGGCACAAATCCATGTGCGGGTGCTAAAAAGAGCAGCATCGACATGCTTTTCACGTCGTTTGGTAGAAATCCACGCGCGCTCTGCCAAAAGCACCATTTGCATGCATATCGTGTGGTTTTGCAGAAAACTGCGTCCGCGTCTACCAAAAGATGCATGTGCATGCTTAAAACGCGTTTTGGCACAAATCTATGTGCGGGTGCTAAAAAGAACAGCATCGGCATGCTTTTCACGTCGTTTGGTAGAAACCCACGCGCGCGTTCTTGCCAAAAGCACCATTTGCATGCATATCGTGTGGTTTTGCAGAAAATTGCGTCCGCGTCTACCAAAAGATGCATGTGCATGCTTAAAACGTGTTTTGGCACAAATCAATGTGCGGGTGCTAAAAAGAGCAGCATCGGCATGCTTTTCACGTCGTTTGGTAGAAATCCACGCGCGCGTTCTGCCAAAAGCACCATTTGCATGCATATCGTTTGGTTTTGCAGAAAACTGCGTCCGCGTCTACCAAAAGATGCATGTGCATGCTTAAAACGCGTTTTGGCACAAATCCATGTGCGGGTGCTAAAAAGAGCAGCATCGGCATGCTTTTCACGTCGTTTGGTAGAAATCCGCGCGCGCGTTCTGCCTAAAGCACCGTTTGCACGCATATCGTGTGCTTTTGCAGAAAACTGCGTCCGCGTCTACCAAAAGATGCATGTGCATGCTTAAAACGCGTTTTGGCACAAATCCATGTGCGGGTGCTAAAAAGAGAAGCATCGGCATGCTTTTCACGTCGTTTGGTAGAAATTGACGCGCGCGTTCTGCCAAAAGCACCATTTGCAAGCATATCGTGTGGTTTTGCAGAAAACTGCGTCCGCGTCTACCAAAAGATGCATGTGCATGCTTAAAACGCGTTTTGGCACAAATCCATGTGCGGGTGCTAAAAAGAGCAGCATCGGCATGCTTTTCACGTCGTTTGGTAGAAATCCACGCGCGCGTTCTGCCAAAAGCACCATTTGCATGCATATCGTGTGGTTTTGCAGAAAACTGCGTCCGCGTCTACCAAAAGATGCATGTGCATGCTTAAAACGCGTTTTGGCACAAATCCGTGTGCGGGTGCTAAAAAGAGCAGCATCGGCATGCTTTTCACGTCGTTTGGTAGAAATCCACGCGCGCGTTCTGCCAAAAGCACCATTTGCATGCATATCGTGTGGTTTTGCAGAAAACTGCGTCCGCGTCTACCAAAAGATGCATGTGCATGCTTAAAACGCGTTTTGGCACAAATCCATGTGCGGGTGCTAAAAAGAGCAGCATTGGCATGCTTTTCACGTCGTTTGGTAGAAATCGACGCGCGCGTTCTGCCAAAAGCACCATTTGCATGCATATCGTTTGGTTTTGCAGAAAACTGCGTCCGCGTCTACCAAAAGATGCATGTGCATGCTTAAAACGCGTTTTGGCACAAATCCATGTGCGGGTGCTAAAAAGAGCAGCATCGGCATGCTTTTCACGTCGTTTGGTAGAAATCCACGCGCGCGTTCTTGCCAAAAGCACCATTTGCATGCATATCGTGTGGTTTTGCAGAAAACTGCGTCCGGGTCTACCAAAAGATGCATGTGCATGCTTAAAACGCGTTTTGGCACAAATCCATGTGCGGGTGCTAAAAAGAGAAGCATCGGCATGCTTTTCACTTCGTTTGGTAGAAATCGACGCGCGCGTTCTGCCAAAAGCACCATTTGCATGCATATCGTTTGGTTTTGCAGAAAACTGCGTCCGCGTCTACCAAAAGATGCATGTGCATGCTTTAAACGCGTTTTGGCACAAATCCATGTGCGGGTGCTAAAAAGAGCAGCATCGGCATGCTTTTCACGTCGTTTGGTAGAAATCCACGCGCGCGTTCTTGCCAAAAGCACCATTTGCATGCATATCGTGTGGTTTTGCAGAAAACTGCGTCCGGGTCTACCAAAAGATGCATGTGCATGCTTAAAACGCGTTTTGGCACAAATCCATGTGCGGGTGCTAAAAAGAGCAGCATCGACATGCTTTTCACGTCGTTTGGTAGAAATCCACGCGCGCTCTGCCAAAAGCACCATTTGCATGCATATCGTGTGGTTTTGCAGAAAACTGCGTCCGCGTCTACCAAAAGACGCATGTGCATGCTTAAAACGCGTTTTGGCACAAATCTATGTGCGGGTGCTAAAAAGAGCAGCATCGGCATGCTTTTCACATCGTTTGGTAGAAATCCACGCGCGCGTTCTGCCAAAAGCACCATTTGCATGCATATCGTGTGGTTTTGCGGAAAACTGCGTCCGCGTCTACCAAAAGATGCATGTGCATGCTTAAAACGCGTTTTGGCACAAATCCATGTGCGGGTGCTAAAAAGAGCAGCATCGGCATGCTTTTCACGTCGTTTGGTAGAAATCCGCGCGCGCGTTCTGCCTAAAGCACCATTTGCACGCATATCGTGTGCTTTTGCAGAAAACTGCGTCCGCGTCTACCAAAAGATGCGTGTGCATGCTTAAAACGCGTTTTGGCACAAATCCATGTGCGGGTGCTAAAAAGAGAAGCATCGGCATGCTTTTCACGTCGTTTGGTAGAAATTGACGCGCGCGTTCTGCCAAAAGCACCATTTGCAAGCATATCGTGTGGTTTTGCAGAAAACTGCGTCCGCGTCTACCAAAAGATGCAAGTGCATGCTTAAAACGCGTTTTGGCACAAATCCATGTGCGGGAGCTAAAAAGAGCAGCATCGGCATGCTTTTCACGTCGTTTGGTAGAAACCCACGCGCGCGTTCTGCCAAAAGCACCATTTGCATGCATATCGTGTGGTTTTGCAGAAAACTGCGTCCGCGTCTACCAAAAGATGCATGTGCATGCTTAAAACGCGTTTTGGCACAAATCCATGTGCGGGTGCTAAAAAGAGCAGCATTGGCATGCTTTTCACGTCGTTTGGTAGAAATCGACGCGCGCGTTCTGCCAAAAGCACCATTTGCACGCATATCGTGTGGTTTTGCAGAAAACTGCGTCCGCGTCTACCAAAAGATGCATGTGCCTGCTTAAAACGCGTTTTGGCACAAATCCATGTGCGGGTGCTAAAAAGAGCAGCATCGGCATGCTTTTCACGTCGTTTGGTAGAAATCCACGCGCGCGTTCTGCCAAAAGCACCATTTGCATGCATATCGTGTGGTTTTGCAGAAAACTGCGTCCGCGTCTACCAAAAGATGCATGTGCATGCTTAAAACGCGTTTTGGCACAAATCCCTGTGCGGGTGCTAAAAAGAGCAGCCTCGGCATGCTTTTCACGTCGTTTGGTAGAAATCCACGCGCGCGTTCTGCCAAAAGCACCATTTGCATGCATATCGTGTGGTTTTGCAGAAAACTGCGTCCGCGTCTACCAAAAGATGCATGTGCATGCTTAAAACGCGTTTTGGCACAAATCCATGTGCGGGTGCTAAAAAGAGCAGCATCGGCATGCTTTTCACGTCGTTTGGTAGAAATCCACGCGCGCGTTCTGCCAAAAGCACCATTTGCACGCATATCGTGTGGTTTTGCAGAAAACTGCGTCCGCGTCTACCAAAAGATGCATGTGCCTGCTTAAAACGCGTTTTGGCACAAATCCATGTGCGGGTGCTAAAAAGAGCAGCATCGGCATGCTTTTCACGTCGTTTGGTAGAAATCCACGCGCGCGTTCTGCCAAAAGCACCATTTGCATGCATATCGTGTGGTTTTGCAGAAAACTGCGTCCGCGTCTACCAAAAGATGGATGTGCATGCTTAAAACGCGTTTGGGCACAAATCCATGTGCGGACGCTAAAAAGAGGAGCATCGGCATGCTTTGCACGTCGTTTGGTAGAAATCCACGCGCGCGTTCTGCCAAAAGCACCATTTGCATGCATATCGTGTGGTTTTGCAGAAAACTGCGTCCGCGCCTACCAAAAGATGCATGTGCATGCTTAAAACGCGTTTTGGCACAAATCCATGTGCGGGTGCTAAAACGAGCAGCATCGGCGTGCTTTTCACGTCGTTTGGTAGAAATCCACGCGCGCGTTCTGCCAAAAGCACCATTTGCATGCATATCGTGTGGTTTTGCAGAAAACTGCGTCCGCGTCTACCAAAAGATGCATGTGCATGCTTAAAACGCGTTTTGGCACAAATCCATGTGCGGGTGCTAAAAAGAGCAGCATCGGCATGCTTTTCACGTCGTTTGGTAGAAATCCACGCGCGCGTTCTGCCAAAAGCACCATTTGCATGCATATCGTGTGGTTTTGCAGAAAACTGCGTCCGCGTCTACCAAAAGATGCATGTGCATGCTTAAAACGCGCTTTGGCACAAATCCATGTGCGGGTGCTAAAAAGAGCAGCATCGGCATGCTTTTCACGTCGTTTGGTAGAAATCCACGCGCGCGTTCTGCCAAAAGCACCATTTGCAAGCATATCGTGTGGTTTTGGAGAAAACTGCGTCCGCGTCTACCAAAAGATGCATTTGCATGCTTAAAACGCGTTTTGGCACAAATCCATGTGCGGGTGCTAAAAATAGCAGCATCGGCATGCTTTTCACGTCGTTTGGTAGAAATCCACGCGCGCTCTGCCAAAAGCACCATTTGCATGCATATCGTGTGGTTTTGCAGAAAACTGCGTCCGCGTCTACCAAAAGATGCATGTGCATGCTTAAAACGCGTTTTGGCACAAATCCATGTGCGGGTGCTAAAAAGAGCAGCATCGGCATGCTTTTCACGTCGTTTGGTAGAAATCCACGCGCGCGTTCTGCCAAAAGCCACCATTTGCATGCATATCGTGGGTTTTGCAGAAAACTGGTCCGGGTCTACCAAAAGATGCATGTGCATGCTGAAAACGCGTTTTGGCACAAATCCATGTGCGGGTGCTAAAAAGAGCAGCATCGCATGCTTTTCACGTCGTTTGGTAGAAATCCACGCGCGCGTTCTGCCAAAAGCACCATTTGCATGCATATCGTGTGGTTTTGCAGAAAACTGCGTCCGAGTCTACCAAAAGATGCATGTGCATGCTTAAAACGCGTTTTGGCACAAATCCATGTGCGGGTGGTAAAAAGAGCAGCATCGGCATGCTTTTCACGTCGTTTGGTAGAAATCCACGCGCGCGTTCTGCAAAAGCACCATTTGCATGCATATCGTGTGGTTTTGCAGAAAACTGTGTCCGCGTCTACCAAAAGATGCATGTGCATGCTTAAAACGCGTTTTGGCACAAATCCATGTGCGGGTGCTAAAAGAGCAGCGTCGGCATGCTTTTCACGTCGTTTGGTAGAAATCCACGCGCGCGTTCTGCCAAAAGCACCATTTGCATGCATATCGTGTGGTTTTGCAGAAAACTGCGTCCGCGTCTACCAAAAGATGCATGTGAATGCTTAAAACGCGTTTTGGCACAAATCCATGTGCGGGTGCTAAAAAGAGCAGCATCGGCATGCTTTCACGTCGTTTGGTAGAAATCCACGCGCGCGTTCTGCCAAAAGCACCATTTGCATGCATATCGTGTGGTTTTGCAGAAAACTGCGTCCGCGTCTACCAAAAGATGCATGTGGATGCTTAAAATGCGTTTTGGCACAAATCCACGTGCGGGTGCTAAAAAGAGCAGCATCGGCATGCTTTCACGTCGTTGGTAGAAATCCACGCGCGCGTTCTGCCAAAAGCACCATTTGCATGCATATCGTGTGGGTTTGCAGAAAACTGCGTCCGCGTCTACCAAAAGATGCATGTGAATGCTTAAAACGCGTTTTGGCACAAATCCATGTGCGGGTGGTAAAAAGAGCAGCATCGGCATGCTTTTCACGTCGTTTGGTAGAAATCCACGCGCGCGTTCTTGCCAAAAGCACCATTTGCATGCATATCGTGTGGTTTTGCCGAAAACTGCGTGCGCGTCTACCAAAAGATGCATGTGCATGCTTAAAACGCGTTTGGCACAAATCCATGTGCGGGTGCTAAAAAGAGCAGCATCGGCATGCTTTTCACGTCGTTTGGTAGAAATCCACGCGCGCGTTCTGCCAAAAGCACCATTTGCATGCATATCGTGTGGTTTTGCAGAAAACTGCGTCCGCGTCTACCAAAAGATGCATGTGGATGCTTAAAACGCGTTTTGGCACAAATCCATGTGCGGGTGGTAAAAAGAGCAGCATCGGCATGCTTTTCACGTCGTTTGGTAGAAATCCACGCGCGCGTTCTTGCCAAAAGCACCATTTGCATGCATATCGTGTGGTTTTGCCGAAACTGCGTGCGCGTCTACCAAAAGATGCATGTGCATGCTTAAAACGCGTTTTGGCACAAATCCATGTGCGGGTGCTAAAGGAGCAGCATCGGCATGCTTTTCACGTCGTTTGGTAGAAATCCACGCGCGCGTTCTGCAAAAGCACCATTTGCATGCATATCGTGTGGTTTTGCAGAAAACTGCGTCCGCGTCTACCAAAAGATGCATGTGGATGCTTAAAATGCGTTTTGGCACAAATCCATGTGCGGGTGTCTAAAAAGAGCAGCATCGGCATGCTTTTCACGTCGTTTGGTAGAAATCCACGCGCGCTCTGCCAAAAGCACCATTTGCATGCATATCGTGCGGTTTTGCAGAAAACTGCGTCCGCGTCTACCAAAAGATGCATGTGAATGCTTAAAACGCGTTTTGGCACAAATCCATGTGCGGGTGCTAAAAAGAGCAGCATCGGCATGCTTTTCACGTCGTTTGGTAGAAATCCACGCGCGCGTTCTGCCAAAAGCACCATTTGCATGCATATCGTGTGGTTTTGCAGAAAACTGCGTCCGCGTCTACCAAAAGATGCATGCGCATGCTTAAAACGCGTTTTGGCACAAATCTATGTGCGGGTGCTAAAAAGAGCAGCATCGGCATGCTTTTCACGTCGTTTGGTAGAAATCCACGCGCGCGTTCTGCCAAAAGCACCATTTGCATGCATATCGTGTGGTTTTGCAGAAAACTGTGTCCGCGTCTACCAAAAGATGCATGCGCATGCTTAAAACGCGTTTTGGCACAAATCCATGTGCGGGTGCTAAAAGAGCAGCATCGGCATGCTTTTCACGTCGTTTGGTAGAAATCCACGTGCGCGTTCTGCCAAAAGCACCATTTGCATGCATATCGTGTGGTTTTGCAGAAAACTGCGTCCGCGTCTACCAAAAGATGCATGCGCATGCTTAAAACGCGTTTTGGCACAAATCCATGTGCGAGTGCTAAAAAGAGCAGCATCGGCATGCTTTTCACGTCGTTTGGTAGAAATCCACGCGAGCGTTCTGCCAAAAGCACCATTTGCATGCATATCGTGTGGTTTTGCAGAAAACTGCGTCCGCGTCTACCAAAAGATGCATGCGCATGCTTAAAACGCGTTTTGGCACAAATCCATGTGCGGGTGCTAAAAAGAGCAGCATCGGCATGCTTTTCACGTCGTTTGGTAGAAATCCACGCGCGCGTTCTGCCAAAAGCACCATTTGCATGCATACCGTGTGGTTTTGCAGAAAACTGCGTCCGCGTCTACCAAAAGATGCATGCGCATGCTTAAAACGCGTTTTGGCACAAATCCATGTGCGGGTGCTAAAAAGAGCAGCATCGGCATGCTTTTCACGTCGTTTGGTAGAAATCCACGCGCGCGTTCTGCCAAAAGCACCATTTGCATGCATATCGTGTGGTTTTGCAGAAAACTGCGTCCGCGTGTACCAAAAGATGCATGCGCATGCTTAAAACGTGTTTTGGCACAAATCCATGTGCGGGTGCTAAAAAGAGCAGCATCGGCATGCTTTTCACGTCGTTTGGTAGAAATCCGCGCGCGCGTTCTGCCAAAAGCACCATTTGCATGCCTATCATGTGGTTTTGCAGAAAACTGTGTCCGCGTCTACCAAAAGATGCATGCGCATGCTTAAAACGCGTTTTGGCACAAATCCATGTGCGGATGTTAAAAAGAGCAGCATCGGCATGCTTTTCACGTCGTTTGGTAGAAATCCACGCGCGCGTTCTGCCAAAAGCACCATTTGCATGCATATCGTGTGGTTTTGCAGAAAACTGCGTCCGCGTGTACCAAAAGATGCATGCGCATGCTTAAAACGCGTTTTGGCACAAATCCATGTGCGGGTGCTAAAAAGAGCAGCATCGGCATGCTTTTCACGTCGTTTGGCAGAAATCCACGCGCGCGTTCTGCCAAAAGCACCATTTGCATGCATATCGTGTGGTTTTGCAGAAAACTGCGTCCGCGTCTACCAAAAGATGCATGCGCATGCTTAAAACGCGTTTTGGCACAAATCCATGTGCGGGTGCTAAAAAGAGCAGCATCGGCATGCTTTTCACGTCGTTTGGTAGAAATCCACGCGCGCGTTCTGCCAAACGCACCATTTCCATGCATATCGTGTGGTTTTGCAGAAAACTGCGTCCGCGTCTACCAAAAGATGCATGCGCATGCTTAAAACGCGTTTTGGCACAAATCCATGTGTGGGTGCTAAAAAGAGCAGCATCGGCATGCTTTTCACGTCGTTTGGTAGAAATCCACGCCCGCGTTCTGCCAAACGCACCATTTGCATGCATATCGTGTGGTTTTGCAGAAAACTGCGTCCGCGTCTACCAAAAGATGCATGCGCATGCTTAAAACGCGTTTTGGCACAAATCCATGTGCCGGTGCTAAAAAGAGCAGCATCGGCATGCTTTTCACGTCGTTTGGTAGAAATCCACGCGCGCGTTCTGCCAAAAGCACCATTTGCATGCATATCGTGTGGTTTTGCAGAAAACTGCGTCCGCGTCTACCAAAAGATGCATGTGCATGCTAAAAACGCTTTTTAGCACAAATCCATGTGCGGGTGCTAAAAAGAGCAGCATCGGCATGCTTTTCACGTCGTTTGGTAGAAATCCACCTGCGCGTTCTGCCAAAAGCACCATTTGCATGCCTATCGTGTGGTTTTGCAGAAAACTGCGTCCGCGTCTACCAAAAGATGCATGCGCATGCTTAAAACGCGTTTTGGCACAAATCCATGTGCGGGTGCTAAAAAGAGCAGCATCGGCATGCTTTTTACGTCGTTTGGTAGAAATCCACGCGCGCGTTCTGCCAAAAGCACCATTTGCATGCATATCGTGTGGTTTTGCAGAAAACTGCGTCCGGGTCTACCAAAAGATGGATGTGCATGCTTAAAACGCGTTTTGGCACAAATCCATGTGCGGGTGCTAAAAAGAGCAGCATCGGCATGCTTTTCACGTCGTTTGGTAGAAATCCACGCGCGCGTTCTGCCAAAAGCACCATTTGCATGCATATCGTGTGGTTTTGCAGAAAACTGCGTCCGCGTCTACCAAAAGATGCATGTGCATGCTTAAAACGCGTTTTGGCACAAATCCATGTGCGGGTGCTAAAAAGAGCAGCATCGGCATGCTTTTCACGTCGTTTGGTAGAAATCCACGCGCGCGTTCTGCCAAAAGCACCATTTGCATGCATATCGTGTGGTTTTGCAGAAAATTGCGTCCGCGTCTACCAAAAGATGCATGTGCATGCTTAAAACGCGTTTTGGCACAAATCCATGTGCGGATGCTAAAAAGAGCAGCATCGGCATGCTTTTCACGTCGTTTGGTAGAAATCCACGCGCGCGTTCTGCCAAACGCACCATTTGCATGCATATCGTGTGGTTTTGCAGAAAACTGCGTCCGCGTCTACCAAAAGATGCATGTGCATGCTTAAAACGCGTTTTGGCACAAATCCATGTGCGGGTGCTAAAAAGAGCAGCGTCGGCATGCTTTTCTCGTCGTTTGGTAGAAATCCACGCGCGCGTTCTGCCAAAAGCACCATTTGCATGCATATCGTGTGGTTTTGCAGAAAACTGCGTCCGCGTCTACCAAAAGATGCATGTGCATGCTTAAAACGCGTTTTGGCACAAATCCATGTGCGGGTGCTAAAAGAGCAGCATCGGCATGCTTTTCACGTCGTTTGGTAGAAATCGACGCGCGCGTTCTGCCAAAAGCACCATTTGCATGCATATCGTGTGGTTTTGCAGAAAACTGCGTCCGCGTCTACCAAAAGATGCATGTGCATGCTTAAAACGCGTTTTGGCACAAATCCATGTGCGGGTGATAAAAAGAACAGCATCGGCATGCTTTTCACGTCGTTTGGTAGAAATGCACGCGCGCGTTCTGCCAAAAGCACCATTTGCATGCATATCATGTGGTTTGCAGAAAACTGCGTCCGCGTCTACCAAAGATGCATGTGCACGCTTAAAACGCGTTTTGGCACAAATCCACGTGCCAGTGCTAAAAAGAGCAGCATCGGCATGCTTTCACGTCGTTTGGTAGAAATCCACGCGCGCGTTCTTGCCAAAAGCACCATTTGCATGCATATCGTGTGGTTTTTGCAGAAAACTGCGTCCGCGTCTACCAAAAGATGCATGTGCATGCTTAAAACGCGTTTTGGCACAAATCCATGTGCGGGTGCTAAAAAGAGCAGCATTAGCATGCTTTTCACGTCGTTTGGTAGAAATCCACGCGCGCGTTCTACCAAAAGCACCATTTGCATGCATATCGTGTGTTTTGCAGAAAACTGCGTCCGCGTCTACCAAAAGATGCATGTGCATGCTTAAAACGCGTTTTGGCACAAATCCATGTGCGGGTGGTAAAAAGAGCAGCATCGGCATGCTTTTCACGTCGTTTGGTAGAAATCCACGCGCGCGTTCTTGCCAAAAGCACCATTTGCATGCATATCGTGTGGTTTTGCCGAAAACTGCGTGCGCGTCTACCAAAAGATGCATGTGCATGCTTAAAACGCGTTTTGGCACAAATCCATGTGCGGTGCTAAAAAGAGCAGCATCGGCATGCTTTTCACGTCGTTTGGTAGAAATCCACGCGCGCGTTCTGCAAAAGCACCATTTGCATGCATATCGTGTGGTTTTGCAGAAAACTGCGTCCGCGTCTACCAAAAGATGCATGTGGATGCTTAAAACGCGTTTGGCACAAATCCATGTGCGGGTGGTAAAAAGAGCAGCATCGGCATGCTTTTCACGTCGTTTGGTAGAAATCCACGCGCGCGTTCTTGCCAAAAGCACCATTTGCATGCATATCGTGTGGTTTTGCCGAAAACTGCGTGCGCGTCTACCAAAGATGCATGTGCATGCTTAAAACGCGTTTTGGCACAAATCCATGTGCGGGTGCTAAAAAGAGCAGCATCGGCATGCTTTTCACGTCGTTTGGTAGAAATCCACGCGCGCGTTCTGCCAAAAGCACCATTTGCATGCATATCGTGTGGTTTTGCAGAAAACTGCGTCCGCGTCTACCAAAAGATGCATGTGGATGCTTAAAATGCGTTTTGGCACAAATCCATGTGCGGGTGCTAAAAAGAGCAGCATCGGCATGCTTTTCACGTCGTTTGGTAGAAATCCACGCGCGCTCTGCCAAAAGCACCATTTGCATGCATATCGTGCGGTTTTGCAGAAAACTGCGTCCGCGTCTACCAAAAGATGCATGTGAATGCTTAAAACGCGTTTTCGCACAAATCCATGTGCGGGTGCTAAAAAGAGCAGCATCGGCATGCTTTTCACGTCGTTTGGTAGAAATCCACGCGCGCGTTCTGCCAAAAGCACCATTTGCATGCATATCGTGTGGTTTTGCAGAAAACTGCGTCCGCGTCTACCAAAAGATGCATGCGCATGCTTAAAACGCGTTTTGGCACAAATCTATGTGCGGGTGCTAAAAAGAGCAGCATCGGCATGCTTTTCACGTCGTTTGGTAGAAATCCACGCGCGCGTTCTGCCAAAAGCACCATTTGCATGCATATCGTGTGGTTTTGCAGAAAACTGTGTCCGCGTCTACCAAAAGATGCATGCGCATGCTTAAAACGCGTTTTGGCACAAATCCATGTGCGGGTGCTAAAAAGAGCAGCATCGGCATGCTTTTCACGTCGTTTGGTAGAAATCCACGTGCGCGTTCTGTTAAAAGCACCATTTGCATGCATATCGTGTGGTTTTGCAGAAAACTGCGTCCGCGTCTACCAAAAGATGCATGCGCATGCTTAAAACGCGTTTTGGCACAAATCCATGTGCGAGTGCTAAAAAGAGCAGCATCGGCATGCTTTTCACGTCGTTTGGTAGAAATCCACGCGAGCGTTCTGCCAAAAGCACCATTTGCATGCATATCGTGTGGTTTTGCAGAAAACTGCGTCCGCGTCTACCAAAAGATGCATGCGCATGCTTAAAACGCGTTTTGGCACAAATCCATGTGCGGGTGCTAAAAAGAGCAGCATCGGCATGCTTTTCACGTCGTTTGGTAGAAATCCACGCGCGCGTTCTGCCAAAAGCACCATTTGCATGCATACCGTGTGGTTTTGCAGAAAACTGCGTCCGCGTCTACCAAAAGATGCATGCGCATGCTTAAAACGCGTTTTGGCACAAATCCATGTGCGGGTGCTAAAAAGAGCAGCATCGGCATGCTTTTCACGTCGTTTGGTAGAAATCCACGCGCGCGTTCTGCCAAAAGCACCATTTGCATGCATATCGTGTGGTTTTGCAGAAAACTGCGTCCGCGTGTACCAAAAGATGCATGCGCATGCTTAAAACGTGTTTTGGCACAAATCCATGTGCGGGTGCTAAAAAGAGCAGCATCGGCATGCTTTTCACGTCGTTTGGTAGAAATCCGCGCGCGCGTTCTGCCAAAAGCACCATTTGCATGCCTATCATGTGGTTTTGCAGAAAACTGTGTCCGCGTCTACCAAAAGATGCATGCGCATGCTTAAAACGCGTTTTGGCACAAATCCATGTGCGGATGTTAAAAAGAGCAGCATCGGCATGCTTTTCACGTCGTTTGGTAGAAATCCACGCGCGCGTTCTGCCAAAAGCACCATTTGCATGCATATCGTGTGGTTTTGCAGAAAACTGCGTCCGCGTGTACCAAAAGATGCATGCGCATGCTTAAAACGCGTTTTGGCACAAATCCATGTGCGGGTGCTAAAAAGAGCAGCATCGGCATGCTTTTCACGTCGTTTGGCAGAAATCCACGCGCGCGTTCTGCCAAAAGCACCATTTGCATGCATATCGTGTGGTTTTGCAGAAAACTGCGTCCGCGTCTACCAAAAGATGCATGCGCATGCTTAAAACGCGTTTTGGCACAAATCCATGTGCGGGTGCTAAAAAGAGCAGCATCGGCATGCTTTTCACGTCGTTTGGTAGAAATCCACGCCCGCGTTCTGCCAAACGCACCATTTGCATGCATATCGTGTGGTTTTGCAGAAAACTGCGTCCGCGTCTACCAAAAGATGCATGCGCATGCTTAAAACGCGTTTTGGCACAAATCCATGTGCCGGTGCTAAAAAGAGCAGCATCGGCATGCTTTTCACGTCGTTTGGTAGAAATCCACGCGCGCGTTCTGCCAAAAGCACCATTTGCATGCATATCGTGTGGTTTTGCAGAAAACTGCGTCCGCGTCTACCAAAAGATGCATGTGCATGCTAAAAACGCTTTTTAGCACAAATCCATGTGCGGGTGCTAAAAAGAGCAGCATCGGCATGCTTTTCACGTCGTTTGGTAGAAATCCACCTGCGCGTTCTGCCAAAAGCACCATTTGCATGCCTATCGTGTGGTTTTGCAGAAAACTGCGTCCGCGTCTACCAAAAGATGCATGCGCATGCTTAAAACGCGTTTTGGCACAAATCCATGTGCGGGTGCTAAAAAGAGCAGCATCGGCATGCTTTTTACGTCGTTTGGTAGAAATCCACGCGCGCGTTCTGCCAAAAGCACCATTTGCATGCATATCGTGTGGTTTTGCAGAAAACTGCGTCCGGGTCTACCAAATGATGGATGTGCATGCTTAAAACGCGTTTTGGCACAAATCCATGTGCGGGTGCTAAAAAGAGCAGCATCGGCATGCTTTTCACGTCGTTTGGTAGAAATCCACGCGCGCGTTCTGCCAAAAGCACCATTTGCATGCATATCGTGTGGTTTTGCAGAAAACTGCGTCCGCGTCTACCAAAAGATGCATGTGCATGCTTAAAACGCGTTTTGGCACAAATCCATGTGCGGGTGCTAAAAAGAGCAGCATCGGCATGCTTTTCACGTCGTTTGGTAGAAATCCACGCGCGCGTTCTGCCAAAAGCACCATTTGCATGCATATCGTGTGGTTTTGCAGAAAATTGCGTCCGCGTCTACCAAAAGATGCATGTGCATGCTTAAAACGCGTTTTGGCACAAATCCATGTGCGGATGCTAAAAAGAGCAGCATCGGCATGCTTTTCACGTCGTTTGGTAGAAATCCACGCGCGCGTTCTGCCAAACGCACCATTTGCATGCATATCGTGTGGTTTTGCAGAAAACTGCGTCCGCGTCTACCAAAAGATGCATGTGCATGCTTAAAACGCGTTTTGGCACAAATCCATGTGCGGGTGCTAAAAAGAGCAGCGTCGGCATGCTTTTCTCGTCGTTTGGTAGAAATCCACGCGCGCGTTCTGCCAAAAGCACCATTTGCATGCATATCGAGTGGTTTTGCAGAAAACTGCGTCCGCGTCTACCAAAAGATGCATGTGCATGCTTAAAACGCGTTTTGGCACAAATCCATGTGCGGGTGCTAAAAAGAGCAGCATCGGCATGCTTTTCACGTCGTTTGGTAGAAATCGACGCGCGCGTTCTGCCAAAAGCACCATTTGCATGCATATCGTGTGGTTTTGCAGAAAACTGCGTCCGCGTCTACCAAAAGATGCATGTGCATGCTTAAAACGCGTTTTGGCACAAATCCATGTGCGGGTGATAAAAAGAACAGCATCGGCATGCTTTTCACGTCGTTTGGTAGAAATGCACGCGCGCGTTCTGCCAAAAGCACCATTTGCATGCATATCATGTGGTTTTGCAGAAAACTGCGTCCGCGTCTACCAAAAGATGCATGTGCACGCTTAAAACGCGTTTTGGCACAAATCCACGTGCCAGTGCTAAAAAGAGCAGCATCGGCATGCTTTTCACGTCGTTTGGTAGAAATCCACGCGCGCGTTCTTGCCAAAAGCACCATTTGCATGCATATCGTGTGGTTTTGCAGAAAACTGCGTCCGCGTCTACCAAAAGATGCATGTGCATGCTTAAAACGCGTTTTGGCACAAATCCATGTGCGGGTGCTAAAAAGAGCAGCATTAGCATGCTTTTCACGTCGTTTGGTAGAAATCCACGCGCGCGTTCTACCAAAAGCACCATTTGCATGCATATCGTGTGGTTTTGCAGAAAACTGCGTCCGCGTCTACCAAAAGATGCATGTGCATGCTTAAAACGCGTTTCGGCACAAATCCATGTGCGGGTGCTAAAAAGTGCAGCATCGGCATGCTTTTCACGTCGTTTGGTAGAAATCCACGCGCGCGTTCTGCCAAAAGCACCATTTGCAAGCATATCGTGTGGTTTTGGAGAAAACTGCGTCTGCGTCTACCAAAAGATGCATGTGCATGCTTAAAACGCGTTTTGGCACAAATCCATGTGCGGGTGCTAAAAAGAGCAGCATCGGCATGCTTTTCACGTCGTTTGGTAGAAATCCATGCGCGCTCTGCCAAAAGCACCATTTGCATGCATATCGTGTGGTTTTGCAGAAAACTGCGTCCGCGTCTACCAAAAGATGCATGTGCATGCTTAAAACGCGTTTTGGCACAAATCCATGTGCGGGTGCTAAAAAGAGCAGCATCGGCATGCTTTTCACGTCGTTTGGTAGAAATCCACGCGCGCGTACTGCCAAAAGCACCATTTGCATGCATATCGTGTGGTTTTGCAGAAAACTGGGTCCGGGTCAACCAAAAGATGCATGTGCATGCTGAAAACGCGTTTTGGCACAAATCCATGTGCGGGTGCTAAAAAGAGCAGCATCGGCATGCTTTTCACGTCGTTTGGTAGAAATCCACGCGCGCGTTCTGCCAAAAGCACCATTTGCATGCCTATCGTGTGGTTTTGCAGAAAACTGCGTCCGCGTCTACCAAAAGATGCATGTGCATGCTTAAAACGCGTTTTGGCACAAATCCATGTGCGGGTGCTAAAAAGAGCAGCATCGGCATGCTTTTCACGTCGTTTGGTAGAAATCCACGCGCGCGTTCTGCCAAAAGCACCATTTGCATGCATATCGTGTGGTTTTGCAGAAAACTGTGTCCGCGTCTACCAAAAGATGCATGTGCATGCTTAAAACGCGTTTTGGCACAAATCCATGTGCGGGTGCTAAAAAGAGCAGCATCGGCATGCTTTTCACGTCGTTTGGTAGAAATCCACGCGCGCGTTCTGCCAAAAGCACCATTTGCATGCATATCGTGTGGTTTTGCAGAAAACTGCGTCCGCGTCTACCAAAAGATGCATGTGAATGCTTAAAACGCGTTTTGGCACAAATCCATGTGCGGGTGCTAAAAAGAGCAGCATCGGCATGCTTTTCACGTCGTTTGGTAGAAATCCACGCGCGCGTTCCGCCAAAAGCACCATTTGCATGCATATCGTGTGGTTTTGCAGAAAACTGCGTCCGCGTCTACCAAAAGATGCATGTGGATGCTTAAAATGCGTTTTGGCACAAATCCATGTGCGGGTGCTAAAAAGAGCAGCATCGGCATGCTTTTCACGTCGTTTGGTAGAAATCCACGCGCGCGTTCTGCCAAAAGCACCATTTGCATGCATATCGTGTGGTTTTGCAGAAAACTGCGTCCGCGTCTACCAAAAGATGCATGTGGATGCTTAAAACGCGTTTTTGCACAAATCCATGTGCGGGTGCTAAAAAGAGCAGCATCGGCATGCTTTTCACGTCGTTTGGTAGAAATCCGCGCGCGCGTTCTGCCAAAAGCACCATTTGCATGCCTATCATGTGGTTTTGCAGAAAACTGCGTCCGCGTCTACCAAAAGATGCATGCGCATGCTTAAAACGCGTTTTGGCAGAAATCCATGTGCGGATGTTAAAAAGAACAGCATCGGCATGCTTTTCACGTCGTTTGGTAGAAATCCACGCGCGCGTTCTGCCAAAAGCACCATTTGCATGCATATCGTGTGGTTTTGCAGAAAACTGCGTCCGCGTCTACCAAAAGATGCATGCGCATGCTTCAAACGCGTTTTGGCACAAATCCATGTGCGGGTGCTAAAAAGAGCAGCATCGGCATGCTTTTCACGTCGTTTGGTAGAAATCCACGCGCGCGATCTGCCAAAAGCACCATTTGTATGCATATCGTGTGGTTTTGCAGAAAACTGCGTCCGCGTCTACCAAAAGATGCATGTGCATGCTAAAAACGCGTTTTGGCACAAATCCATGTGCGGGTGCTAAAAAGAGCAGCATGGCATGCTTTTCACGTCGTTTGGTAGAAATCCACGCGCGCGTTCTGCCAAAAGCACCATTTGCATGCATATCGTGTGGTTTTGCAGAAAACTGCGTCCGCGTCTACCAAAAGATGCATGCGCATGCTTAAAACGCGTTTTGGCACAAATCCATGTGCGGGTGCTAAAAAGAGCAGCATCGGCATGCTTTTCACGTCGTTTGGTAGAAATCCACGCCCGCGTTCTGCCAAAAGCACCATTTGCATGCCTATCGTGTGGTTTTGCAGAAAACTGCGTCCGCGTCTACCAAAAGATGCATGTGGATGCTTAAAATGCGTTTTGGCACAAATCCATGTGCGGGTGCTAAAAAGAGCAGCATCGGCATGCTTTTCACGTCGTTTGGTAGAAATCCACGCGCGCGTTCTTGCCAAAGCACCATTTGCATGCATATCGTGTGGTTTTGCAGAAAACTGCGTCCGCGTCTACCAAAAGATGCATGTGCATGCTTAAAACGCGTTTTGGCACAAATCCATGTGCGGGTGCTAAAAAGAGCAGCATTGGCATGCTTTTCACGTCGTTTGGTAGAAATCCACGCGCGCGTTCTACCAAAAGCACCATTTGCATGCATATCGTGTGGTTTTGCAGAAAACTGCGTCCGCGTCTACCAAAAGATGCATGTGCATGCTTAAAACGCGTTTCGGCACAAATCCATGTGCGGGTGCTAAAAAGTGCAGCATCGGCATGCTCTTCACGTCGTTTGGTAGAAATCCACGCGCGCGTTCTGCCAAAAGCACCATTTGCAAGCATATCGTGTGGTTTTGTAGAAAACTGCGTCCGCGTCTACCAAAAGATGCATGTGCATGCTTAAAACGCGTTTTGGCACAAATCCATGTGCGGGTGCTAAAAAGAGCAGCATCGGCATGCTTTTCACTTCGTTTGGTAGAAATCCACGCGCGCTCTGCTAAAAGCACCATTTGCATGCATATCGTGTGGTTTTGCAGAAAACTGCGTCCGCGTCTACCAAAAGATGCATGTGCATGCTTAAAAGGCGTTTTGGCACAAATCCATGTGCGGGTGGTAAAAAGAGCAGCATCGGCATGCTTTTCACGTCGTTTGGTAGAAATCCACGCGCGCGTTCTTGCCAAAAGCACCATTTGCATGCATATCGTGTGGTTTTGCCGAAAACTGCGTGCGCGTCTACCAAAAGATGCATGTGCATGCTTAAAACGCGTTTTGGCACAAATCCATGTGCGGGTGCTAAAAAGAGCAGCATCGGCATGCTTTTCATGTCGTTTGGTAGAAATCCACGCGCGCGTTCTACCAAAAGCACCATTTGCATGCATATCGTGTGGTTTTGCAGAAAACTGCGTCCGCGTCTACCAAAAGATGCATGTGCATGCTTAAAACGCGTTTTGGCACAAATCCATGTGCGGGTGCTAAAAAGGGCAGCATCGGCATGCTTTTCGCGTCGTTTGGTAGAAATCCACGCGCGTTCTGCCAAAAGCACCATTTGCAAGCATATCGTGTGGTTTTGGAGAAAACTGCGTCCGCGTCTACCAAAAGATGCATGTGCATGCTTAAAACGCGTTTTGGCACAAATCCATGTGCGGGTGCTAAAAAGAGCAGCATCGGCATGCTTTTCACGTCGTTTGGTTGAAATCCACGCGCGTTCTGCCAAAAGCACCATTTGCATGCATATCGTGCGGTTTTGCAGAAAACTGCGTCCGCGTCTACCAAAAGATGCATGTGGATGCTTAAAATGCGTTTTGGCACAAATCCATGTGCGGGTGCTAAAAAGAGCAGCATCGGCATGCTTTTCACGTCGTTTGGTAGAAATCCACGCGCGCGTTCTGCCAAAAGCACCATTTGCATGCATATCGTGTGGTTTTGCAGAAAACTGCGTCCGCGTCTACCAAAAGATGCATGTGGATGCCTAAAACGCGTTTTGGCACAAATCCATGTGCGGGTGGTAAAAAGAGCAGCATCGGCATGCTTTTCACGTCGTTTGGTAGAAATCCACGCGCGCGTTCTTGCCAAAAGCACCATTTGCATGCATATCGTGTGGTTTTGCCGAAAACTGCGTGCGCGTCTACCAAAAGATGCATGTGCATGCTTAAAACGCGTTTTGGCACAAATCCATGTGCGGGTGCTAAAAAGAGCAGCATCGGCATGCTTTTCACGTCGTTTGGTAGAAATCCACGCGCGCGTTCTGCCAAAAGCACCATTTGCATGCATATCGTGTGGTTTTGCAGAAAACTGCGTCCGCGTCTACCAAAAGATGCATGTGGATGCTTAAAATGCGTTTTGGCACAAATCCATGTGCGGGTGCTAAAAAGAGCAGCATCGGCATGCTTTTCACGTCGTTTGGTAGAAATCCACGCGCGCTCTGCCAAAAGCACCATTTGCATGCATATCGTGCGGTTTTGCAGAAAACTGCGTCCGCGTCTACCAAAAGATGCATGTGAATGCTTAAAACGCGTTTTGGCACAAATCCATGTGCGGGTGCTAAAAAGAGCAGCATCGGCATGCTTTTCACGTCGTTTGGTAGAAATCCACGCGCGCGTTCTGCCAAAAGCACCATTTGCATGCATATCGTGTGGTTTTGCAGAAAACTGCGTCCGGGTCTACCAAAAGATGCATGTGCATGCTTAAAACGCGTTTTGGCACAAATCCATGTGCGGGTGCTAAAAATAGCAGCATCGGCATGCTTTTCACGTCGTTTCGTAGAAATCCACGCGCGCGTTCTGCCAAAAGCACTATTTGCATGCATATCGTGTGGTTTTGCAGAAAACTGCGTCCGCGTCTACCAAAAGATGCATGTGCATGCTTAAAACGCGTTTTGGCACAAATCCATGTGCGGGTGCTAAAAAGAGAAGCATCGGCATGCTTTTCACTTCGTTTGGTAGAAATCGACGCGCGCGTTCTGCCAAAAGCACCATTTGCATGCATATCGTGTGGTTTTGCAGAAAACTGCGTCCGCGTCTACCAAAAGATGCATGTGCATGCTTAAAACGCGTTTTGGCACAAATCCATGTGCGGGTGCTAAAAAGAGAAGCATCGGCATGCTTTTCACTTCGTTTGGTAGAAATCGACGCGCGCGTTCTGCCAAAAGCACCATTTGCATGCATATCGTTTGGTTTTGCAGAAAACTGCGTCCGCGTCTACCAAAAGATGCATGTGCATGCTTAAAACGCGTTTTGGCACAAATCCATGTGCGGGTGCTAAAAAGAGCAGCATCGGCATGCTTTTCACGTCGTTTGGTAGAAATCCACGCGCGCGTTCTTGCCAAAAGCACCATTTGCATGCATATCGTGTGGTTTTGCAGAAAACTGCGTCCGGGTCTACCAAAAGATGGATGTGCATGCTTAAAACGGGTTTGGCACAAATCCATGTGCGGGTGCTAAAAAGAGCAGCATCGGCATGCTTTTCACGTCGTTTGGTAGAAATCCACGCGCGCGTTCTGCCAAAAGCACCATTTGCATGCATATCGTGTGGTTTTGCAGAAAACTGCGTCCGCGTCTACCAAAAGATGCATGTGCATGCTTAAAACGCGTTTTGGCACAAATCCATGTGCGGGTGCTAAAAAGAGCAGCATCGGCATGCTTTTCACGTCGTTTGGTAGAAATCCACGCGCGCGTTCTGCCAAAAGCACCATTTGCATGCATATCGTGTGGTTTTGCAGAAAATTGCGTCCGCGTCTACCAAAAGATGCATGTGCATGCTTAAAACGCGTTTTGGCACAAATCCATGTGCGGATGCTAAAAAGAGCAGCATCGGCATGCTTTTCACGTCGTTTGGTAGAAATCCACGCGCGCGTTCTGCCAAACGCACCATTTGCATGCATATCGTGTGGTTTTGCAGAAAACTGCGTCCGCGTCTACCAAAAGATGCATGTGCATGCTTAAAACGCGTTTTGGCACAAATCCATGTGCGGGTGCTAAAAAGAGCCGCGTCGGCATGCTTTTCTCGTCGTTTGGTAGAAATCCACGCGCGCGTTCTTGCCAAAAGCACCATTGGCATGCATATCGTGTGGTTTTGCAGAAAACTGCGTCCGCGTCTACCAAAAGATGCATGTGCATGCTTAAAACGCGTTTTGGCACAAATCCATGTGCGGGTGATAAAAAGAACAGCATCGGCATGCTTTTCACGTCGTTTGGTAGAAATGCACGCGCGCGTTCTGCCAAAAGCACCATTTGCATGCATATCATGTGGTTTTGCAGAAAACTGCGTCCGCGTCTACCAAAAGATGCATGTGCATGCTTAAAACGCGTTTTGGCACAAATCCACGTGCCAGTGCTAAAAAGAGCAGCATCGGCATGCTTTTCACGTCGTTTGGTAGAAATCCACGCGCGCGTTCTTGCCAAAAGCACCATTTGCATGCATATCGTGTGGTTTTGCAGAAAACTGCGTCCGCGTCTACCAAAAGATGCATGTGCATGCTTAAAACGCGTTTTGGCAAATATCCATGTGCGGGTGCTAAAAAGAGCAGCATTGGCATGCTTTTCACGTCGTTTGGTAGAAATCCACGCGCGCGTTCTACCAAAAGCACCATTTGCATGCATATCGTGTGGTTTTGCAGAAAACTGCGTCCGCGTCTACCAAAAGATGCATGTGCATGCTTAAAACGCGTTTCGGCACAAATCCATGTGCGGGTGCTAAAAAGTGCAGCATCGGCATGCTTTTCACGTCGTTTGGTAGAAATCCACGCGCGCGTTCTGCCAAAAGCACCATTTGCAAGCATATCGTGTGGTTTTGGAGAAAACTGCGTCCGCGTCTACCAAAAGATGCATGTGCATGCTTAAAACGCGTTTTGGCACAAATCCATGTGCGGGTGCTAAAAAGAGCAGCATCGGCATGCTTTTCACGTCGTTTGGTAGAAATCCACGCGCGCTCTGCCAAAAGCACCATTTGCATGCATATCGTGTGGTTTTGCAGAAAACTGCGTCCGCGTCTACCAAAAGATGCATGTGCATGCTTAAAACGCGTTTTGGCACAAATCCATGTGCGGGTGCTAAAAAGAGCAGCATCGGCATGCTTTTCACGTCGTTTGGTAGAAATCCACGCGCGCGCTCTGCCAAAAGCACCATTTGCATGCATATCGTGTGGTTTTGCAGAAAACTGGGTCCGGGTCTACCAAAGCATGCATGTGCATGCTGAAAACGCGTTTTGACACAAATCCATGTGCGGGTGCTAAAAAGAGCAGCATCGGCATGCTTTTCACGTCGTTTGGTAGAAATCCACGCGCGCGTTCTGCCAAAAGCACCATTTGCATGCACATCGTGTGGTTTTGCAGAAAACTGCGTCAGCGTCTACCAAAAGATGCATGTGAATGCTTAAAACGCGTTTTGGCACAAATCCATGTGCGGGTGCTAAAAAGAGCAGCATCGGCATGCTTTTCACGTCGTTTGGTAGAAATCCACGCGCGCGTCTGCCAAAAGCACCATTTGCATGCATATCGTGTGGTTTTGCAGAAAACTGCGTCCGCGTCTACCAAAAGATGCATGTGGATGCTTAAAATGCGTTTTGGCACAAATCCATGTGCGGGTGCTAAAAAGAGCAGCATCGGCATGCTTTTCACGTCGTTTGGTAGAAATCCACGCGCGCGTTCTGCCAAAAGCACCATTTGCATGCATATCGTGTGGTTTTGCAGAAAACTGCGTCCGCGTCTACCAAAAGATGCATGTGGATGCTTAAAACGCGTTTTGGCACAAATCCATGTGCGGGTGGTAAAAAGAGCAGCATCGGCATGCTTTTCACGTCGTTTGGTAGAAATCCACGCGCGCGTTCTTGCCAAAAGCACCATTTGCATGCATATCGTGTGGTTTTGCCGAAAACTGCGTGCGCGTCTACCAAAAGATGCATGTGAATGCTTAAAACGCGTTTTGGCACAAATCCATGTGCGGGTGCTAAAAAGAGCAGCATCGGCATGCTTTTCACGTCGTTTGGTAGAAATCCACGCGCGCGTTCTTCCAAAAGCACCATTTGCATGCATATCGTGTGGTTTTGCAGAAAACTGCGTCCGGGTCTACCAAAAGATGCATGTGCATGCTTAAAACGCGTTTTGGCACAAATCCATCTGCGGGTGCTAAAAATAGCAGCATCGGCATGCTTTTCACGTCGTTTCGTAGAAATCCACGCGCGCGTTCTGCCAAAAGCACCATTTGCATGCATATCGTGTGGTTTTGCAGAAAACTGCGTCCGCGTCTACCAAAAGATGCATGTGCATGCTTAAAACGCGTTTTGGCACAAATCATGTGCGGGTGCTAAAAAGAGCAGCATCGGCATGCTTTTCACGTCGTTTGGTAGAAATCCACGCGCGCGTTCTGCCAAAAGCACCATTTGCATGCATATCGTGTGGTTTTGCAGAAAACTGCGTCCGCGTCTACCAAAAGATGCATGTGCATGCTCAAAACGCGTTTTGGCACAAATCCCTGTGCGGGTGCTAAAAAGAGCACCCTCGGCATGCTTTTCACGTCGTTTGGTAGAAATCCACGCGCGCGTTCTGCCAAAAGCACCATTTGCATGCATATCGTGTGGTTTTGCAGAAAACTGCGTCCGCGTCTACCAAAAGATGCATGTGCATGCTTAAAACGCGTTTTGGCACAAATCCATGTGCGGGTGCTAAAAAGAGCAGCATCGGCATGCTTTTCACGTCGTTTGGTAGAAATCCACGCGCGCGTTCTTGCCAAAAGCACCATTTGCATGCATATCGCGTGGTTTTGCAGAAAACTGCGTCCGCGTCAACCAAAAGGTGCATGTGCATGCTTAAATAGCGTTTTGGCACAAATCCATGTGCGGGTGCTAAAAAGAGCAGCATCGGCATGCTTTTCACGTCGTTTGGTAGAAATCCACGCGCGCGTTCTGCCAAAAGCAGCATTTGCATGCATATCGTGTGGTTTTGCAGAAAACTGCCTCCGCGTCTACCAAAAGATGCATGTGCATGCTTAAAACGCGTTTTGGCACAAATCCATGTGCGGGTGCTAAAAATAGCAGCATCGGCATGCTTTTCACGTCGTTTCGTAGAAATCCACGCGCGCGTTCTGCCAAAAGCACCATTTGCATGCATATCGTGAGGTTTTGCAGAAAACTGCGTCCGCGTCTACCAAAAGATGCATGTGCATGCTTAAAACGCGTTTTGGCACAAATCATGTGCGGGTGCTAAAAAGAGCAGCATCGGCATGCTTTTCACGTCGTTTGGTAGAAATCCACGCGCGCGTTCTGCCAAAAGCACCATTTGCATGCATATCGTGTGGTTTTGCAGAAAACTGCGTCCGCGTCTACCAAAAGATGCATGTGCATGCTTAAAACGCGTTTTGGCACAAATCCCTGTGCGGGTGCTAAAAAGAGCAGCCTCGGCATGCTTTTCACGTCGTTTGGTAGAAATCCACGCGCGCGTTCTGCCAAAAGCACCATTTGCATGCATATCGTGTGGTTTTGCAGAAAACTGCGTCCGCGTCTACCAAAAGATGCAGGTGCATGCTTAAAACGCGCTTTGGCACAAATCCATGTGCGGGTGCTAAAAAGAGCAGCATCGGCATACTTTTCACGTCGTTGGGTAGAAATCCACGCGCGCGTTCTGCCAAAAGCAGCATTTGCATGCATATCGTGTGGTTTTGCAGAAAACTGCCTCCGCGTCTACCAAAAGATGCATGTGCATGCTTAAAACGCGTTTTGGCACAAACCCATGTGCGGGTGCTAAAAAGAGCAGCATCGGCATGCTTTTCACGTCGTTTGGTAGAAATCCACGCGCGCGTTCTGCCAAAAGCACCATTTGCAAGCATATCGTGTGATTTTGCAGAAAACTGCGTCCGTGTCTACCAAAAGATGCAAGTGCATGCTTAAAACGCGTTTTGGCACAAATCCATGTGCGGGTGCTAAAAAGAGCAGCATCGGCATGCTTTTCACGTCGTTTGGTAGAAACCCACGCGCGCGTTCTGCCAAAAGCACCATTTGCATGCATATCGTGTGGTTTTGCAGAAAACTGCGTCCGCGTCTACCAAAAGATGCATGTGCATGCCTAAAACGCGTTTTGGCACAACTCCATGTGCGGGTGCTAAAAAGAGCAGCATCGGCATGCTTTTCACGTCGTTTGGTAGAAATCCACGCGCGCGTTCTTGCCAAAAGCACCATTTGCATGCATATCGTGTGGTTTTGCAGAAAACTGCGTCCGCGTCTACCAAAAGATGCATGTGCATGCTTAAAACGCGTTTTGGCACAAATCCATGTGCGGGTGCTAAAAAGAGCAGCATTGGCATGCTTTTCACGTCGTTTGGTAGAAATCCACGCGCGCGTTCTACCAAAAGCACCATTTGCATGCATATCGTGTGGTTTTGCAGAAAACTGCGTCCGCGTCTACCAAAAGATGCATGTGCATGCTTAAAACGCGTTTCGGCACAAATCCATGTGCGGGTGCTAAAAAGTGCAGCATCGGCATGCTTTTCACGTCGTTTGGTAGAAATCCACGTGCGCGTTCTGCCAAAAGCACCATTTGCAAGCATATCGTGTGGTTTTGGAGAAAACTGCGTCCGCGTCTACCAAAAGATGCATGTGCATGCTTAAAACGCGTTTTGGCACAAATCCATGTGCGGGTGCTAAAAAGAGCAGCATCGGCATGCTTTTCACGTCGTTTGGTAGAAATCCACGCGCGCTCTGCCAAAAGCACCATTTGCATGCATATCGTGTGGTTTTGCAGAAAACTGCGTCCGCGTCTACCAAAAGATGCATGTGCATGCTTAAAACGCGTTTTGGCACAAATCCATGTGCGGGTGCTAAAAAGAGCAGCATCGGCATGCTTTTCACGTCGTTTGGTAGAAATCCACGCGCGCGCTCTGCCAAAAGCACCATTTGCATGCATATCGTGTGGTTTTGCAGAAAACTGGGTCCGGGTCTACCAAAACATGCATGTGCATGCTGAAAACGCGTTTCGGCACAAATCCATGTGCGGGTGCTAAAAAGAGCAGCATCGGCATGCTTTTCACGTCGTTTGGTAGAAATCCACGCGCGCGTTCTGCCAAAAGCACCATTTGCATGCACATCGTGTGGTTTTGCAGAAAACTGCGTCAGCGTCTACCAAAAGATGCATGTGAATGCTTAAAACGCGTTTTGGCACAAATCCATGTGCGGGTGCTAAAAAGAGCAGCATCGGCATGCTTTTCACGTCGTTTGGTAGAAATCCACGCGCGCGTCTGCCAAAAGCACCATTTGCATGCATATCGTGTGGTTTTGCAGAAAACTGCGTCCGCGTCTACCAAAAGATGCATGTGGATGCTTAAAATGCGTTTTGGCACAAATCCATGTGCGGGTGCTAAAAAGAGCAGCATCGGCATGCTTTTCACGTCGTTTGGTAGAAATCCACGCGCGCGTTCTGCCAAAAGCACCATTTGCATGCATATCGTGTGGTTTTGCAGAAAACTGCGTCCGCGTCTACCAAAAGATGCATGTGGATGCTTAAAACGCGTTTTGGCACAAATCCATGTGCGGGTGGTAAAAAGAGCAGCATCGGCATGCTTTTCACGTCGTTTGGTAGAAATCCACGCGCGCGTTCTTGCCAAAAGCACCATTTGCATGCATATCGTGTGGTTTTGCCGAAAACTGCGTGCGCGTCTACCAAAAGATGCATGTGCATGCTTAAAACGCGTTTTGGCACAAATCCATGTGCGGGTGCTAAAAAGAGCAGCATCGGCATGCTTTTCATGTCGTTTGGTAGAAATCCACGCGCGCGTTCTACCAAAAGCACCATTTGCATGCATATCGTGTGGTTTTGCAGAAAACTGCGTCCGCGTCTACCAAAAGATGCATGTGCATGCTTAAAACGCGTTTTGGCACAAATCCATGTGCGGGTGCTAAAAAGGGCAGCATCGGCATGCTTTTCGCGTCGTTTGGTAGAAATCCACGCGCGTTCTGCCAAAAGCACCATTTGCAAGCATATCGTGTGGTTTTGGAGAAAACTGCGTCCGCGTCTACCAAAAGATGCATGTGCATGCTTAAAACGCGTTTTGGCACAAATCCATGTGCGGGTGCTAAAAAGAGCAGCATCGGCATGCTTTTCACGTCGTTTGGTTGAAATCCACGCGCGCTCTGCCAAAAGCACCATTTGCATGCATATCGTGCGGTTTTGCAGAAAACTGCGTCCGCGTCTACCAAAAGATGCATGTGAATGCTTAAAACGCGTTTTGGCACAAATCCATGTGCGGGTGCTAAAAAGAGCAGCATCGGCATGCTTTTCACGTCGTTTGGTAGAAATCCACGCGCGCGTTCTGCCAAAAGCACCATTTGCATGCATATCGTGTGGTTTTGCAGAAAACTGCGTCCGGGTCTACCAAAAGATGCATGAGCATGCTTAAAACGCGTTTTGGCACAAATCCATGTGCGGGTGCTAAAAATAGCAGCATCGGCATGCTTTTCACGTCGTTTCGTAGAAATCCACGCGCGCGTTCTGCCAAAAGCACCATTTGCATGCATATCGTGTGGTTTTGCAGAAAACTGCGTCCGCGTCTACCAAAAGATGCATGTGCATGCTTAAAACGCGTTTTGGCACAAATCATGTGCGGGTGCTAAAAAGAGCAGCATCGGCATGCTTTTCACGTCGTTTGGTAGAAATCCACGCGCGCGTTCTGCCAAAAGCACCATTTGCATGCATATCGTGTGGTTTTGCAGAAAACTGCGTCCGCGTCTACCAAAAGATGCATGTGCATGCTCAAAACGCGTTTTGGCACAAATCCCTGTGCGGGTGCTAAAAAGAGCACCCTCGGCATGCTTTTCACGTCGTTTGGTAGAAATCCACGCGCGCGTTCTGCCAAAAGCACCATTTGCATGCATATCGTGTGGTTTTGCAGAAAACTGCGTCCGCGTCTACCAAAAGATGCATGTGCATGCTTAAAACGCGTTTTGGCACAAATCCATGTGCGGGTGCTAAAAAGAGCAGCATCGGCATGCTTTTCACGTCGTTTGGTAGAAATCCACGCGCGCGTTCTTGCCAAAAGCACCATTTGCATGCATATCGCGTGGTTTTGCAGAAAACTGCGTCCGCGTCAACCAAAAGGTGCATGTGCATGCTTAAATAGCGTTTTGGCACAAATCCATGTGCGGGTGCTAAAAAGAGCAGCATCGGCATGCTTTTCACGTCGTTTGGTAGAAATCCACGCGCGCGTTCTGCCAAAAGCAGCATTTGCATGCATATCGTGTGGTTTTGCAGAAAACTGCCTCCGCGTCTACCAAAAGATGCATGTGCATGCTTAAAACGCGTTTTGGCACAAATCCATGTGCGGGTGCTAAAAATAGCAGCATCGGCATGCTTTTCACGTCGTTTCGTAGAAATCCACGCGCGCGTTCTGCCAAAAGCACCATTTGCATGCATATCGTGTGGTTTTGCAGAAAACTGCGTCCGCGTCTACCAAAAGATGCATGTGCATGCTTAAAACGCGTTTTGGCACAAATCATGTGCGGGTGCTAAAAAGAGCAGCATCGGCATGCTTTTCACGTCGTTTGGTAGAAATCCACGCGCGCGTTCTGCCAAAAGCACCATTTGCATGCATATCGTGTGGTTTTGCAGAAAACTGCGTCCGCGTCTACCAAAAGATGCATGTGCATGCTTAAAACGCGTTTTGGCACAAATCCCTGTGCGGGTGCTAAAAAGAGCAGCCTCGGCATGCTTTTCACGTCGTTTGGTAGAAATCCACGCGCGCGTTCTGCCAAAAGCACCATTTGCATGCATATCGTGTGGTTTTGCAGAAAACTGCGTCCGCGTCTACCAAAAGATGCAGGTGCATGCTTAAAACGCGCTTTGGCACAAATCCATGTGCGGGTGCTAAAAAGAGCAGCATCGGCATACTTTTCACGTCGTTGGGTAGAAATCCACGCGCGCGTTCTGCCAAAAGCAGCATTTGCATGCATATCGTGTGGTTTTGCAGAAAACTGCCTCCGCGTCTACCAAAAGATGCATGTGCATGCTTAAAACGCGTTTTGGCACAAACCCATGTGCGGGTGCTAAAAAGAGCAGCATCGGCATGCTTTTCACGTCGTTTGGTAGAAATCCACGCGCGCGTTCTGCCAAAAGCACCATTTGCAAGCATATCGTGTGATTTTGCAGAAAACTGCGTCCGTGTCTACCAAAAGATGCAAGTGCATGCTTAAAACGCGTTTTGGCACAAATCCATGTGCGGGTGCTAAAAAGAGCAGCATCGGCATGCTTTTCACGTCGTTTGGTAGAAACCCACGCGCGCGTTCTGCCAAAAGCACCATTTGCATGCATATCGTGTGGTTTTGCAGAAAACTGCGTCCGCGTCTACCAAAAGATGCATGTGCATGCTTAAAACGCGTTTTGGCACAAATCCATGTGCGGGTGCTAAAGAGAGCAGCATCGGCATGCTTTTCACGTCGTTTGGTAGAAATCCACGCGCGCGTTCTGCCAAAAGCACCATTTGCACGCATATCGTGTGGTTTTGCCGAAAACTGCGTCCGCGTCTACCAAAAGATGCATGTGCCTGCTTAAAACGCGTTTTGGCACAAATCCATGTGCGGGTGCTAAAAAGAGCAGCATCGGCATGCTTTTCACGTCGTTTGGTAGAAATCCACGCGCGCGTTCTGCCAAAAGCACCATTTGCATGCATATCGTGTGGTTTTGCAGAAAACTGCGTCCGCGTCTACCAAAAGATGCATGTGCATGCTTAAAACGCGTTTGGGCACAAATCCATGTGCGGGCGCTAAAAAGAGGAGCATCGGCATGCTTTGCACGTCGTTTGGTAGAAATCGACGCGCGCGTTCTGCCAAAAGCACCATTTGCATGCATATCGTGTGGTTTTGCAGAAAACTGCGTCCGCGCCTACCAAAAGATGCATGTGCATGCTTAAAACGCGTTTTGGCACAAATCCATGTGCGGGTGCTAAAAAGAGCAGCATCGCCATGCTTTTCACGTCATTTGGTAGAAATCCACGCGCGTGTTCTGCCAAAAGCACCATTTGCATGCATATCGTGTGGTTTTGCAGAAAACTGCGTCCGCGTCTACCAAAAGATGCATGTGCATGCTTAAAACGCGTTTTGGCACAAATTCATGTGCGGGTGCTAAAAAGAGCAGCATCGGCATGCTTTTCACGTCGTTTGGTAGAAATCCACGCGCGCGTTCTTGCCAAAAGCACCATTTGCATGCATATCGTGTGGTTTTGCAGAAAACTGCGTCCGCGTCTACCAAAAGATGCATGTGCATGCCTAAAACGCGTTTTGGCACAACTCCATGTGCGGGTGCTAAAAAGAGCAGCATCGGCATGCTTTTCACGTCGTTTGGTAGAAATCCACGCGCGCGTTCTTGCCAAAAGCACCATTTGCATGCATATCGTCTGGTTTTGCAGAAAACTGCGTCCGCGTCTACCAAAAGATGCAAGTGCATGCTTAAAACGCGTTTTGGCACAAATTCATGTGCGGGAGATAAAAAGAGCAGCATCGGCATGCTTTTCACGTCGTTTGGTAGAAACCCACGCGCGCGTTCTGCCAAAAGCACCATTTGCATGCATATCGTGTGGTTTTGCAGAAACCTGCGTCCGCGTCTACCAAAAGATGCATGTGCCTGCTTAAAACGCGTTTTGGCACAAATCCATGTGCGGGTGCTAAAAAGAGCAGCATCGGCATGCTTTTCACGTCGTTTGGTAGAAATCCACGCGCGCGTTCTGCCAAAAGCACCATTTGCATGCATATCGTGTGGTTTTGCAGAAAACTGCGTCCGTGTCTACCAAAAGATGCAAGTGCATGCTTAAAACGCGTTTTGGCACAAATCCATGTGCGGGTGCTAAAAAGAGCAGCATCGGCATGCTTTTCACGTCGTTTGGTAGAAACCCACGCGCGCGTTCTGCCAAAAGCACCATTTGCATGCATATCGTGTGGTTTTGCAGAAAACTGCGTCCGCGTCTACCAAAAGATGCATGTGCATGCTTAAAACGCGTTTTGGCACAAATCCATGTGCGGGTGCTAAAGAGAGCAGCATCGGCATGCTTTTCACGTCGTTTGGTAGAAATCCACGCGCGCGTTCTGCCAAAAGCACCATTTGCACGCATATCGTGTGGTTTTGCCGAAAACTGCGTCCGCGTCTACCAAAAGATGCATGTGCCTGCTTAAAACGCGTTTTGGCACAAATCCATGTGCGGGTGCTAAAAAGAGCAGCATCGGCATGCTTTTCACGTCGTTTGGTAGAAATCCACGCGCGCGTTCTGCCAAAAGCACCATTTGCATGCATATCGTGTGGTTTTGCAGAAAACTGCGTCCGCGTCTACCAAAAGATGCATGTGCATGCTTAAAACGCGTTTGGGCACAAATCCATGTGCGGGCGCTAAAAAGAGGAGCATCGGCATGCTTTGCACGTCGTTTGGTAGAAATCCACGCGCGCGTTCTGCCAAAAGCACCATTTGCATGCATATCGTGTGGTTTTGCAGAAAACTGCGTCCGCGCCTACCAAAAGATGCATGTGCATGCTTAAAACGCGTTTTGGCACAAATCCATGTGCGGGTGCTAAAAAGAGCAGCATCGCCATGCTTTTCACGTCATTTGGTAGAAATCCACGCGCGTGTTCTGCCAAAAGCACCATTTGCATGCATATCGTGTGGTTTTGCAGAAAACTGCGTCCGCGTCTACCAAAAGATGCATGTGCATGCTTAAAACGCGTTTTGGCACAAATTCATGTGCGGGTGCTAAAAAGAGCAGCATCGGCATGCTTTTCACGTCGTTTGGTAGAAATCCACGCGCGCGTTCTTGCCAAAAGCACCATTTGCATGCATATCGTGTGGTTTTGCAGAAAACTGCGTCCGCGTCTACCAAAAGATGCATGTGCATGCCTAAAACGCGTTTTGGCACAACTCCATGTGCGGGTGCTAAAAAGAGCAGCATCGGCATGCTTTTCACGTCGTTTGGTAGAAATCCACGCGCGCGTTCTTGCCAAAAGCACCATTTGCATGCATATCGTCTGGTTTTGCAGAAAACTGCGTCCGCGTCTACCAAAAGATGCATGTGCCTGCTTAAAACGCGTTTTGGCACAAATCCATGTGCGGGTGCTAAAAAGAGCAGCATCGGCATGCTTTTCACGTCGTTTGGTAGAAATCCACGCGCGCGTTCTGCCAAAAGCACCATTTGCATGCATATCGTGTGGTTTTGCAGAAAACTGCGTCCGCGTCTACCAAAAGATGCATGTGGATGCTTAAAACACGTTTTGGCACAAATCCATGTGCGGGTGGTAAAAAGAGCAGCATCGGCATGCTTTTCACGTCGTTTGGTAGAAATCCACGCGCGCGTTCTGCCAAAAGCACCATTTGCAAGCATATCGTGTGATTTTGCAGAAAACTGCGTCCGTGTCTACCAAAAGATGCAAGTGCATGCTTAAAACGCGTTTTGGCACAAATCCATGTGCGGGTGCTAAAAAGAGCAGCATCGGCATGCTTTTCACGTCGTTTGGAAGAAATCCACGCGCGCGTTCTGCCAAAAGCACCATTTGCACGCATATCGTGTGGTTTTGCAGAAAACTGCGTCCGCGTCTACCAAAAGATGCGTGTGCCTGCTTAAAACGCGTTTTGGCACAAATCCATGTGCGGGTGCTAAAAAGAGCAGCATCGGCATGCTTTTCACGTCGTTTGGTAGAAATCCACGCGCGCGTTCTGCCAAAAGCACCATTTGCATGCATATCGTGTGGTTTTGCAGAAAACTGCGTCCGCGTCTACCAAAAGATGCATGTGCATGCTTAAAACGCGTTTGGGCACAAATCCATGTGCGGGCGCTAAAAAGAGGAGCATCGGCATGCTTTGCACGTCGTTTGGTAGAAATCCACGCGCGCGTTCTGCCAAAAGCACCATTTGCATGCATATCGTGTGGTTTTGCAGAAAACTGCGTCCGCGCCTACCAAAAGATGCATGTGCATGCTTAAAACGCGTTTTGGCACAAATCCATGTGCGGGTGCTAAAAAGAGCAGCATCGCCATGCTTTTCACGTCATTTGGTAGAAATCCACGCGCGTGTTCTGCCAAAAGCACCATTTGCATGCATATCGTGTGGTTTTGCAGAAAACTGCGTCCGCGACTACCAAAAGATGCATGTGCATGCTTAAAACGCGTTTTGGCACAAATTCATGTGCGGGTGCTAAAAAGAGCAGCATCGGCATGCTTTTCACGTCGTTTGGTAGAAATCCACGCGCGCGTTCTTGCCAAAAGCACCATTTGCATGCATATCGTGTGGTTTTGCAGAAAACTGCGTCCGCGTCTACCAAAAGATGCATGTGCATGCCTAAAACGCGTTTTGGCACAACTCCATGTGCGGGTGCTAAAAAGAGCAGTATCGGCATGCTTTTCACGTCGTTTGGTAGAAATCCACGCGCGCGTTCTTGCCAAAAGCACCATTTGCATGCATATCGTGTGGTTTTGCAGAAAACTGCGTCCGCGTCTACCAAAAGATGCAAGTGCATGCTTAAAACGCGTTTTGGCACAAATCCATGTGCGGGAGCTAAAAAGAGCAGCATCGGCATGCTTTTCACGTCGTTTGGAAGAAACCCACGCGCGCGTTCTGCCAAAAGCACCATTTGCATGCATATCGTGTGGTTTTGCAGAAACCTGCGTCCGCGTCTACCAAAAGATGCATGTGCATGCTCAAAACGCGTTTTGGCACAAATCCATGTGCGGGTGCTAAAAAGAGCAGCATCGGCATGCTTTTCACGTCGTTTGGTAGAAATCCACGCGCGCGTTCTGCCAAAAGCACCATTTGCACGCATATCTTGTGGTTTTGCAGAAAACTGCGTCCGCGTCTACCAAAAGATGCATGTGCCTGCTTAAAACGCGTTTTGGCACAAATCCATGTGCGGGTGCTAAAAAGAGCAGCATCGGCATGCTTTTCACGTCGTTTGGTAGAAATCCACGCGCGCGTTCTGCCAAAAGCACCATTTGCATGCATATCGTGTGGTTTTGCAGAAAACTGCGTCCGCGTCTACCAAAAGATGCATGTGCATGCTCAAAACGCGTTTTGGCACAAATCCCTGTGCGGGTGCTAAAAAGAGCACCCTCGGCATGCTTTTCACGTCGTTTGGTAGAAATCCACGCGCGCGTTCTGCCAAAAGCAGCATTTGCATGCATATCGTGTGGTTTTGCAGAAAACTGCCTCCGCGTCTACCAAAAGATGCATGTGCATGCTTAAAACGCGTTTTGGCACAATTCCATGTGCGGGTGCTAAAAAGAGCAGCATCGGCATGCTTTTCACGTCGTTTGGTAGAAATCCACGCGCGCTCTGCCAAAAGCACCATTTGCATGCATATCGTGCGGTTTTGCAGAAAACTGCGTCCGCGTCTACCAAAAGATGCATGTGAATGCTTAAAACGCGTTTTGGCACAAATCCATGTGCGGGTGCTAAAAAGAGCAGCATCGGCATGCTTTTCACGTCGTTTGGTAGAAATCCACGCGCGCGTTCTGCCAAAAGCACCATTTGCATGCATATCGTGTGGTTTTGCAGAAAACTGCGTCCGGGTCTACCAAAAGATGCATGTGCATGCTTAAAACGCGTTTTGGCACAAATCCATGTGCGGGTGCTAAAAATAGCAGCATCGGCATGCTTTTCACGTCGTTTCGTAGAAATCCACGCGCGCGTTCTGCCAAAAGCACCATTTGCATGCATATCGTGTGGTTTTGCAGAAAACTGCGTCCGCGTCTACCAAAAGATGCATGTGCATGCTTAAAACGCGTTTTGGCACAAATCATGTGCGGGTGCTAAAAAGAGCAGCATCGGCATGCTTTTCACGTCGTTTGGTAGAAATCCACGCGCGCGTTCTGCCAAAAGCACCATTTGCATGCATATCGTGTGGTTTTGCAGAAAACTGCGTCCGCGTCTACCAAAAGATGCATGTGCATGCTCAAAACGCGTTTTGGCACAAATCCCTGTGCGGGTGCTAAAAAGAGCACCCTCGGCATGCTTTTCACGTCGTTTGGTAGAAATCCACGCGCGCGTTCTTGCAAAAGCACCATTTGCATGCATATCGCGTAGTTTTGCAGAAAACAGCGTCCGCGTCAACCAAAAGATGCATGTGCATGCTTAAATAGCGTTTTGGCACAAATCCATGTGCGGGTGCTAAAAAGAGCAGCATCGGCATGCTTTTCACGTCGTTGGGTAGAAATCTACGCGCGCGTTCTGCCAAAAGCAGCATTTGCATGCATATCGTGTGGTTTTGCAGAAAACTGCCTCCGCGTCTACCAAAAGATGCATGTGCATGCTTAAAACGCGTTTTGGCACAAATCCATGTGCGGGTGCTAAAAATAGCAGCATCGGCATGCTTTTCACGTCGTTTCGTAGAAATCCACGCGCGCGTTCTGCCAAAAGCACCATTTGCATGCATATCGTGTGGTTTTGCAGAAAACTGCGTCCGCGTCTACCAAAAGATGCATGTGCATGCTTAAAACGCGCTTTGGCACAAATCCATGTGCGGGTGCTAAAAAGAGCAGCATCGGCATGCTTTTCACGTCGTTGGGTAGAAATCCACGCGCGCGTTCTGCCAAAAGCAGCATTTGCATGCATATCGTGTGGTTTTGCAGAAAACTGCCTCCGCGTCTACCAAAAGATGCATGTGCATGCTTAAAACGCGTTTTGGCACAAACCCATGTGCGGGTGCTAAAAAGAGCAGCATCGGCATGCTTTTCACGTCGTTTGGTAGAAATCCACGCGCGCGTTCTGCCAAAAGCACCATTTGCAAGCATATCGTGTGATTTTGCAGAAAACTGCGTCCGTGTCTACCAAAAGATGCAAGTGCATGCTTAAAACGCGTTTTGGCACAAATCCATGTGCGGGTGCTAAAAAGAGCAGCATCGGCATGCTTTTCACGTCGTTTGGTAGAAACCCACGCGCGCGTTCTGCCAAAAGCACCATTTGCATGCATATCGTGTGGTTTTGCAGAAAACTGCGTCCGCGTCTACCAAAAGATGCATGTGCATGCTTAAAACGCGTTTTGGCACAAATCCATGTGCGGGTGCTAAAAAGAGCAGCATCGGCATGCTTTTCACGTCGTTTGGTAGAAATCCACGCGCGCGTTCTGCCAAAAGCACTATTTGCACGCATATCGTGTGGTTTTGCAGAAAACTGCGTCCGCGTCTACCAAAAGATGCATGTGCCTGCTTAAAACGCGTTTTGGCACAAATCCATGTGCGGGTGCTAAAAAGAGCAGCATCGCCATGCTTTTCACGTCATTTGGTAGAAATCTACGCGCGCGTTCTGCCAAAAGCACCATTTGCATGCATATCGTGTGGTTTTGCAGAAAACTGCGTCCGCGTCTACCAAAAGATGCAAGTGCATGCTTAAAACGCGTTTTGGCACAAATCCATGTGCGGGAGCTAAAAGAGCAGCATCGGCATGCTTTTCACGTCGTTTGGTAGAAACCCACGCGCGCGTTCTGTCAAAAGCACCATTTGCATGCATATCGTGTGGTTTTGCAGAAAACTGCGTCCGCGTCTACCAAAAGATGCATGTGCATGCTTAAAACGCGTTTTGGCACAAACCCATGTGCGGGTGCTAAAAAGAGCAGCATCGGCATGCTTTTCACGTCGTTTGGTAGAAATCCACGCGCGCGTTCTGCCAAAAGCACCATTTGCAAGCATATCGTGTGATTTTGCAGAAAACTGCGTCCGTGTCTACCAAAAGATGCAAGTGCATGCTTAAAACGCGTTTTGGCACAAATCCATGTGCGGGTGCTAAAAAGAGCAGCATCGGCATGCTTTTCACGTCGTTTGGTAGAAACCCACGCGCGCGTTCTGCCAAAAGCACCATTTGCATGCATATCGTGTGGTTTTGCAGAAAACTGCGTCCGCGTCTACCAAAAGATGCATGTGCATGCTTAAAACGCGTTTTGGCACAAATCCATGTGCGGGAGCTAAAAAGAGCAGCATCGGCATGCTTTTCACGTCGTTGGGTAGAAATCCACGCGCGCGTTCTGCCAAAAGCAGCATTTGCATGCATATCGTGTGGTTTTGCAGAAAACTGCCTCCGCGTCTACCAAAAGATGCATGTGCATGCTTAAAACGCGTTTTGGCACAAACCCATGTGCGGGTGCTAAAAAGAGCAGCATCGGCATGCTTTTCACGTCGTTTGGTAGAAATCCACGCGCGCGTTCTGCCAAAAGCACCATTTGCAAGCATATCGTGTGATTTTGCAGAAAACTGCGTCCGTGTCTACCAAAAGATGCAAGTGCATGCTTAAAACGCGTTTTGGCACAAATCCATGTGCGGGTGCTAAAAAGAGCAGCATCGGCATGCTTTTCACGTCGTTTGGTAGAAACCCACGCGCGCGTTCTGCCAAAAGCACCATTTGCATGCATATCGTGTGGTTTTGCAGAAAACTGCGTCCGCGTCTACCAAAAGATGCATGTGCATGCTTAAAACGCGTTTTGGCACAAATCCATGTGCGGGTGCTAAAAAGAGCAGCATCGGCATGCTTTTCACGTCGTTTGGTAGAAATCCACGCGCGCGTTCTGCCAAAAGCACTATTTGCACGCATATCGTGTGGTTTTGCAGAAAACTGCGTCCGCGTCTACCAAAAGATGCATGTGCCTGCTTAAAACGCGTTTTGGCACAACTCCATGTGCGGGTGCTAAAAAGAGCAGCATCGGCATGCTTTTCACGTCGTTTGGTAGAAATCCACGCGCGCGTTCTTGCCAAAAGCACCATTTGCATGCATATCGTCTGGTTTTGCAGAAAACTGCGTCCGCGTCTACCAAAAGATGCAAGTGCATGCTTAAAACGCGTTTTGGCACAAATCCATGTGCGGGAGCTAAAAAGAGCAGCATCGGCATGCTTTTCACGTCGTTTGGTAGAAACCCACGCGCGCGTTCTGCCAAAAGCACCATTTGCATGCATATCGTGTGGTTTTGCAGAAAACTGCGTCGCGTCTACCAAAAGATGCATGTGCATGCTTAAAACGCGTTTTGGCACAAATCCATGTGCGGGTGCTAAAAAGAGCAGCATCGGCATGCTTTTCAAGTCGTTTGGTAGAAATCCACGCGCGCGTTCTGCCAAAAGCACCATTTGCACGCATATCGTGTGGTTTTGCAGAAAACTGCGTCCGCGTCTACCAAAAGATGCATGTGCCTGCTTAAAACGCGTTTTGGCACAAATCCATGTGCGGGTGCTAAAAAGAGCAGCATCGGCATGCTTTTCACGTCGTTTGGTAGAAATCCACGCGCGCGTTCTGCCAAAAGCACCATTTGCATGCATATCGTGTGGTTTTGCAGAAAACTGCGTCCGCGTCTACCAAAAGATGCATGTGCATGCTTAAAACGCGTTTTGGCACAAATCCCTGTGCGGGTGCTAAAAAGAGCAGCCTCGGCATGCTTTTCACGTCGTTTGGTAGAAATCCACGCGCGCGTTCTGCCAAAAGCACCATTTGCATGCATATCGTGTGGTTTTGCAGAAAACTGCGTCCGCGTCTACCAAAAGATGCATGTGCATGCTTAAAACGCGTTTTGGCACAAATCCATGTGCGGGTGCTAAAAAGAGCAGCATCGGCATGCTTTTCACGTCGTTTGGTAGAAATCCACGCGCGCGTTCTGCCAAAAGCACCATTTGCACGCATATCGTGTGGTTTTGCAGAAAACTGCGTCCGCGTCTACCAAAAGATGCATGTGCCTGCTTAAAACGCGTTTTGGCACAAATCCATGTGCGGGTGCTAAAAAGAGCAGCATCGGCATGCTTTTCACGTCGTTTGGTAGAAATCCACGCGCGCGTTCTGCCAAAAGCACCATTTGCATGCATATCGTGTGGTTTTGCAGAAAACTGCGTCCGCGTCTACCAAAAGATGGATGTGCATGCTTAAAACGCGTTTGGGCACAAATCCATGTGCGGACGCTAAAAAGAGGAGCATCGGCATGCTTTTCACGTCGTTTGGTAGAAATCCACGCGCGCGTTCTGCCAAAAGCACCATTTGCATGCATATCGTGTGGTTTTGCAGAAAACTGCGTCCGCGCCTACCAAAAGATGCATGTGCATGCTTAAAACGCGTTTTGGCACAAATCCATGTGCGGGTGCTAAAAAGAGCAGCATCGGCATGCTTTTCACGTCGTTTGGTAGAAATCCACGCGCGCGTTCTGCCAAAAGCACCATTTGCATGCATATCGTGTGGTTTTGCAGAAAACTGCGTCCGCGTCTACCAAAAGATGCATGTGCATGCTTAAAACGCGTTTTGGCACAAATTCATGTGCGGGTGCTAAAAAGAGCAGCATCGGCATGCTTTTCACGTCGTTTGGTAGAAATCCACGCGCGCGTTCTTGCCAAAAGCACCATTTGCATGCATATCGTGTGGTTTTGCAGAAAACTGCGTCCGCGTCTACCAAAAGATGCATGTGCATGCTTAAAACGCGTTTTGGCACAACTCCATGTGCGGGTGCTAAAAAGAGCAGCATCGGCATGCTTTTCACGTCATTTGGTAGAAATCCACGCGCGCGTTCTTGCCAAAAGCACCATTTGCATGCATATCGTGTGGTTTTGCAGAAAACTGCGTCCGCGTCTACCAAAAGATGCATGTGCATGCTTAAAACGCGTTTTGGCACAAAGCCATGTGCGGGTGCTAAAAAGAGCAGCATGGGCATGCCTTTCACGTCGTTTGGTAGAAATCCACGCGCGCGTTCTGCCAAAAGCACCATTTGCGTGCATATCGTGTGGTTTTGTAGAAAACTGCGTCCGCGTCTACCAAAAGATGCATGTGCATGCTTAAAACGCGTTTTGGCACATATCCATGCGCGGGTGCTAAAAAGAGCAGCATCGGCATGCTTTTCACGTCGTTTGGTAGAAATCCACGCGCGCGTTCTGCCAAAAGCACCATTTGCATGCATATCGTGTGGTTTTGCAGAAAACTGCGTCCGCGTCTACCAAAAGATGCATGTGCATGCTTAAAACGCGTTTTGGCACAAATCCATGTGGGGGTGCTGAAAAGAGCAGCATCGGCATGCTTTTCACGTCCTTTGGTAGAAATCCACGCGCGCGTTCTGCCAAAAGCACCATTTGCATGCATATCGTGTGGTTTTGCAGAAAACTGCGTCCGCGTCTAACAAAAGATGCATGTGCATGCTTAAAACGCGCTTTGGCACAAATCCATGTGCGGGTGCTAAAAGAGCAGCATCGGCATGCTTTTCACGTCGTTTGGTAGAAATCCACGCGCGCGTTCTGGCAAAAGCACCATTTGCATGCATATCGTGTGGTTTTGCAGAAAACTGCGTCCGCGTCTACCAAAAGATGCATGTGCATGCTTAAAACGCGTTTTGGCACAAATCCATGTGCGGGTGCTAAAAATAGCAGCATCGGCATGCTTTTCACGTCGTTTGGTAGAAATCCACGCGCGCGTTCTGTCAAAAGCACCATTTGCATGCATATCGTGTGGTTTTGCAGAAAACTGCGTCCGCGTCTAACAAAAGATGCATGTGCATGCTTAAAACGCGCTTTGGCACAAATCCATGTGCGGGTGCTAAAAAGAGCAGCATCGGCATGCTTTTCACGTCGTTTGGTAGAAATCCACGCGCGCGTTCTGCCAAAAGCACCATTTGCATGCATATCGTGTGGTTTTGCAGAAAACTGCGTCTGCGTCTACCAAAAGATGCATGTGCATGCTTAAAACGCGTTTTCGCCCAAATCCATGTGCGGGTGCTAAAAAGAGCAGCATCGGCATGCTTTTCACGTCGTTTGGTAGAAATCCACGCGCGCGTTCTGCCAAAAGCACCATTTGCATGCATATCGTGTGGTTTTGCAGAAAACTGCGTCCGCGTCTACCAAAAGATGCATGTGCATGCTTAAAACGCGTTTTGGCACAAATCCCTGTACGGGTGCTAAAAAGAGCAGCATCGGCATGCTTTTCACGTCGTTTGGTAGAAATCCACGCGCGCGTTCTGCCAAAAGCACCATTTGCATGCATATCCTGTGGTTTTGCAGAAAACTGCGTCCGCGTCTACCAAAAGATGCATGTGCATGCTTAAAACGCGTTTTGGCACAAATCCATGTGCGGGTGCTAAAAAGAGCAGCATCGGCATGCTTTTCACGTCGTTTGGTAGAAATCCACGCGCGCGTACTGCCAAAAGCACCATTTGCATGCATATCGTGTGGTTTTGCAGAAAACTGCATCCGCGTCTACCAAAAGATGCATGTGCATGTTTAAAACGCGTTTTGGCACAAACTCATGTGCGGGTGCTAAAAAGAGCAGCATCGGCATGCTTTTCACGTCGTTTGGTAGAAATCCACGCGCGCGTTCTGCCAAAAGCACCATTTGCATGCATATCGTGTGGTTTTGCAGAAAACTGCGTCCGCGTCTACCAAAAGATGCATGTGCATGCTTAAAACGCGTTTTGGCACAAATCCATGTGCGGGTGCTAAAAAGAGCGGCATCGGCATGCTTTTCACGTCGTTTGGTAGAAATCCACACGCGCGTTCTTGCCAAAAGCACCATTTGCATGAATATCGTGTGGTTTTGCAGAATACTGCGTTCGCGTCTACCAAAAGATGCATGTGCATGAATAAAACGCGTTTTGGCACAAATCCATGTGCGGGTGCTAAAAAGAGCAGCATCGGCATGCTTTCCACGTCGTTTGGTAGAAATCCACGCGCGCGTTCTTGCCAAAAGCACCATTTGCATGCATATCGTGTGGTTTTGCAGAAAACTGCGTCCGCGTCTACCAAAAGATGCATGTGCATGCTTAAAACGCGTTTTGGCACAAATCCATGTGCGTGTGCTAAAAAGAGCAGCATCGGCATGCTTTTCACGTCGTTTGGTAGAAATCCACGCGCGCGTTCTGCCAAAAGCACCATTTGCAAGCATATCGTGTGGTTTTGCAGAAAACTGCGTCCGCGTCTACCAAAAGATGCATGTGCATGCTTAAAACGCGTTTTGGCACAAATCCATGTGCGGGTGCTAAAAAGAGCAGCATCGGCATGCTTTTCACGTCGTTTGGTAGAAATCCACGCGCGCGTTCTTGCCAAAAGCACCATTTGCATGAATATCGTGTGGTTTTGCAGAATACTGCGTTCGCGTCTACCAAAAGATGCATGTGCATGAATAAAACGCGTTTTGGCACAAATCCATGTGCGGGTGCTAAAAAGAGCAGCATCGGCATGCTTTTCACGTCGTTTGGTAGAAATCCACGCGCGCGTTCTGCCAAAAGCATCATTTGCATGCATATCGTGTGGTTTTGCAGAAAACTGCGTCCGCGTCTACCAAAGATGCATGTGCATGCTTAAAACGCGTTTTGGCACAGATCCATGTGCGGGTGCTAAAAAGAGCAGCATCGGCATGCTTTTCACGTCGTTTGGTAGAAATCCACGCGCGCGTTCTGCCAAAAGCACCATTTGCAAGCATATCGTGTGGTTTTTGCAGAAAACTGCGTCCGCGTCTACCAAAAGATGCATGTACATGCTTAAAACGCGTTTTGGCACAAATCCATGTGCGGGTGCTAAAAAGAGCAGCATCGGCATGCTTTTCACGTCGTTTGGTAGAAATCCACGCGCGCGTTCTGCCAAAAGCACCATTTGCATGCATATCGTGTGGTTTTGCAGAAAACTGCGTCCGCGTCTACCGAAAGATGCATGTGCATGCTTAAAACGCGTTTTGGCACAAATCCATGTGCGGGTGCTAAAAAGAGCAGCATCGGCATGCTTTTCACGTCGTTTGGTAGAAATCCACGCGCGCGTTCTGCCAAAAACACCATTTGCACGCATATCGTGTGGTTCTGCAGAAAACTGCGTCCGCGTCTACCAAAAGATGCATGTGCATGCTTAAAACGCGTTTTGGCACAAATCCATGTGCGGGTGCTAAAAAGAGCAGCATCGGCATGCTTTTCACGTCGTTTGGTAGAAGTCCACGCGCGCGTTCTGCCAAAAGCACCATTTGCATGCACATCGTGTGGTTTTGCAGAAAACTGCGTCCGCGCCTACCAAAAGATGCATGTGCATGCTTAAAACGCGTTTTGGCACAAATTCATGTGCGGGTGCTAAAAAGAGCAGCATCGGCATGCTTTTCACGTCGTTTGGTAGAAATCCACGCGCGCGTTCTGCCAAAAGCACCATTTGCATGCATATCGTGTGGTTTTGCAGAAAACTGCGTCCGCGCCTACCAAAAGATGCATGTGCATGCCTTAAACGCGTTTTGGCACAAATCCATGTGCGGGTGCTAAAAAGAGCAGCATCGGCATGCTTTTCACGTCGTTTGGTAGAAATCCACGCCGGCGTTCTGCCAAAAGCACCGTTTGCATGCATATCGTGTTGTTTTGCAGAAAACTGCGTCTGCGTCTACCAAAAGATGCATGTGCATGCTTAAAACGCGTTTTGGCACAAATCCATGTGCGGGTGCTAAAAAGAGCAGCATCGGCATGCTTTTCACGTCGTTTGGTAGAAATCCACGCGCGCGTTCTGCCAAAAGCACCATTTGCATGCATATCGTGTGGTTTTGCAGAAAACTGCGTCCGCGTCTACCAAAAGATGCATGTGCATGCTTAAAACGCGTTTTGGCACAAATCCATGTGCGGGTGCTAAAAAGAGCGGCATCGGCATGCTTTTCACGTCGTTTGGTAGAAATCCACACGCGCGTTCTTGCCAAAAGCACCATTTGCATGAATATCGTGTGGTTTTGCAGAATACTGCGTTCGCGTCTACCAAAAGATGCATGTGCATGAATAAAACGCGTTTTGGCACAAATCCATGTGCGGGTGCTAAAAAGAGCAGCATCGGCATGCTTTCCACGTCGTTTGGTAGAAATCCACGCGCGCGTTCTTGCCAAAAGCACCATTTGCATGCATATCGTGTGGTTTTGCAGAAAACTGCGTCCGCGTCTACCAAAAGATGCATGTGCATGCTTAAAACGCGTTTTGGCACAAATCCATGTGCGTGTGCTAAAAAGAGCAGCATCGGCATGCTTTTCACGTCGTTTGGTAGAAATCCACGCGCGCGTTCTGCCAAAAGCACCATTTGCAAGCATATCGTGTGGTTTTGCAGAAAACTGCGTCCGCGTCTACCAAAAGATGCATGTGCATGCTTAAAACGCGTTTTGGCACAAATCCATGTGCGGGTGCTAAAAAGAGCAGCATCGGCATGCTTTTCACGTCGTTTGGTAGAAATCCACGCGCGCGTTCTTGCCAAAAGCACCATTTGCATGAATATCGTGTGGTTTTGCAGAATACTGCGTTCGCGTCTACCAAAAGATGCATGTGCATGAATAAAACGCGTTTTGGCACAAATCCATGTGCGGGTGCTAAAAAGAGCAGCATCGGCATGCTTTTCACGTCGTTTGGTAGAAATCCACGCGCGCGTTCTGCCAAAAGCATCATTTGCATGCATATCGTGTGGTTTTGCAGAAAACTGCGTCCGCGTCTACCAAAGATGCATGTGCATGCTTAAAACGCGTTTTGGCACAGATCCATGTGCGGGTGCTAAAAAGAGCAGCATCGGCATGCTTTTCACGTCGTTTGGTAGAAATCCACGCGCGCGTTCTGCCAAAAGCACCATTTGCAAGCATATCGTGTGGTTTTTGCAGAAAACTGCGTCCGCGTCTACCAAAAGATGCATGTACATGCTTAAAACGCGTTTTGGCACAAATCCATGTGCGGGTGCTAAAAAGAGCAGCATCGGCATGCTTTTCACGTCGTTTGGTAGAAATCCACGCGCGCGTTCTGCCAAAAGCACCATTTGCATGCATATCGTGTGGTTTTGCAGAAAACTGCGTCCGCGTCTACCGAAAGATGCATGTGCATGCTTAAAACGCGTTTTGGCACAAATCCATGTGCGGGTGCTAAAAAGAGCAGCATCGGCATGCTTTTCACGTCGTTTGGTAGAAATCCACGCGCGCGTTCTGCCAAAAACACCATTTGCACGCATATCGTGTGGTTCTGCAGAAAACTGCGTCCGCGTCTACCAAAAGATGCATGTGCATGCTTAAAACGCGTTTTGGCACAAATCCATGTGCGGGTGCTAAAAAGAGCAGCATCGGCATGCTTTTCACGTCGTTTGGTAGAAGTCCACGCGCGCGTTCTGCCAAAAGCACCATTTGCATGCACATCGTGTGGTTTTGCAGAAAACTGCGTCCGCGCCTACCAAAAGATGCATGTGCATGCTTAAAACGCGTTTTGGCACAAATTCATGTGCGGGTGCTAAAAAGAGCAGCATCGGCATGCTTTTCACGTCGTTTGGTAGAAATCCACGCGCGCGTTCTGCCAAAAGCACCATTTGCATGCATATCGTGTGGTTTTGCAGAAAACTGCGTCCGCGCCTACCAAAAGATGCATGTGCATGCCTTAAACGCGTTTTGGCACAAATCCATGTGCGGGTGCTAAAAAGAGCAGCATCGGCATGCTTTTCACGTCGTTTGGTAGAAATCCACGCCGGCGTTCTGCCAAAAGCACCGTTTGCATGCATATCGTGTTGTTTTGCAGAAAACTGCGTCTGCGTCTACCAAAAGATGCATGTGCATGCTTAAAACGCGTTTTGGCACAAATCCATGTGCGGGTGCTAAAAAGAGCAGCATCGGCATGCTTTTCACGTCGTTTGGTAGAAATCCACGCGCGCGTTCTGCCAAAAGCACCATTTGCATGCATATCGTGTGGTTTTGCAGAAAACTGCGTCCGCGTCTACCGAAAGATGCATGTGCATGCTTAAAACGCGTTTTGGCACAAATCCATGTGCGGGTGCTAAAAAGAGCAGCATCGGCATGCTTTTCACGTCGTTTGGTAGAAATCCACGCGCGCGTTCTGCCAAAAGCACCATTTGCGCGCATATCGTGTGGTTCTGCAGAAAACTGCGTCCGCGTCTACCAAAAGATGCATGTGCATGCTTAAAACGCGTTTTGGCACAAATCCATGTGCGTGTGCTAAAAAGAGCAGCATCGGCATGCTTTTCACGTCGTTTGGTAGAAGTCCACGCGCGCGTTCTGCCAAAAGCACCATTTGCATGCACATCGTGTGGTTTTGCAGAAAACTGCGTCCGCGCCTACCAAAAGATGCATGTGCATGCTTAAAACGCGTTTTGGCACAAATTCATGTGCGGGTGCTAAAAAGAGCAGCATCGGCATGCTTTTCACGTCGTTTGGTAGAAATCCACGCGCGCGTTCTGCCAAAAGCACCATTTGCATGCATATCGTGTGGTTTTGCAGAAAACTGCGTCCGCGCCTACCAAAAGATGCATGTGCATGCTTAAAACGCGTTTTGGCACAAATCCATGTGCGGGTGCTAAAAAGAGCAGCATCGGCATGCTTTTCACGTCGTTTGGTAGAAATCCACGCCGGCGTTCTGCCAAAAGCACCGTTTGCATGCATATCGTGTTGTTTTGCAGAAAACTGCGTCTGCGTCTACCAAAAGATGCATGTGCATGCTTAAAACGCGTTTTGGCACAAATCCATGTGCGGGTGCTACAAAGAGCAGCATCGGCATGCTTTTCACGTCGTTTGGTAGAAATCCACGCGCGCGTTCTGCCAAAAGCACCATTTGCATGCATATCGTGTGGTTTTGCAGAAAACTGCGTCCGCGTCTACCAAAAGATGCATGTGCATGCTTAAAACGCGTTTTGGAACAAATCCATCTGCGGGTGCTAAAAAGAGCAGCATTGGCATGCTTTTCACGTCGTTTGGTAGAAATCCACTCGCGCGTTCCGCCAAAAGCACCATTTACATGCATATCGTGTGGTTTTGCAGAAAACTGCGTCCGCGTCTACCAAAAGATGCATGTGCATGCTTAAAACGCGTTTTGGCACAAATCCATGTGCGGGTGCTAAAAAGAGCAGCATCGGCATGCTTTTCACGTCGTTTTGTAGAAATCCACGCGCGCGTTCTGCCAAAAGCACCATTTGCAAGCATATCGTGTGGTTTTGCAGAAAACTGCGTCCGCGTCTACCAAAAGATGCAAGTGCATGAATAAAACGCGTTTTGGCACAAATCCATGTGCGGGTGCTAAAAAGCGCAGCATCGGCATGCTTTTCACGTCGTTTGGTAGAAATCCACGCGCGCGTTCTGCCAAAAGCACCATTTGCATGCATATCGTGTGGTTTTGCAGAAAACTGCGTCCGCGTCTACCAAAAGATGCATGTGCATGCTTAAAACGCGTTTTGGCACAAATCCATGTGCGGGTGCTAAAAAGAGCAGCATCGGCATGCTTTTCACGTCGTTTGGTAGAAATCCACGCGGGCGTTCTGCCAAAAGCACCATTTGCATGCATAACGTGTGGTTTTGCAGAAAACTGCGTCTGCGTCTACCAAAAGATGCATGTGCATGCTTAAAACGCGTTTTGGCACAAATCCATGTGCGGGTGCTAAAAAGAGCAGCATCGGCATGCTTTTCACGTCGTTTGGTAGAAATCCACGCGCGCGTTCTGCCAAAAGCACCATTTGCATGCATATCGTGTGGTTTTGCAGAAAACTGCGTCCGTGCCTACCAAAAGATGCATGTGCATGCTTAAAACGCGTTTTGGCACAAATCCATGTGCGGGTGCTAAAAAGAGCAGCATCGGCATGCTTTTCACGTCGTTTGGTAGAAATCCTCGCGCGCGTTTTGCAAAAAGCACCATTTGCATGCATATCGTGTGGTTTTGCAGAAAACTGCGTCCGCGTCTACCAAAAGATGCATGTGCATGCTTAAAACGCGTTTTGGCACAAATCCATGTGCGGGTGCTAAAAAGAGCAGCATCGGCATGCTTTTCACGTCGTTTAGTAGAAATCCACGCGCGTGTTCTGCCAAAAGCACCATTTGCATGCATATCGTGTGGTTTTGCAGAAAACTGCGTCCGCGTCTACCAAAAGATGCATGTGCATGCTTAAAACGCGTTTTGGCACAAATCCATGTGCGGGTGCTAAAAAGAGCAGCATCGGCATGCTTTTCACATCGTTTGGTAGAAATCCACGCGCGCGTACTGCCAAAAGCACCATTTGCATGCATATCGTGTGGTTTTGCAGAAAACTGCGTCCGCGTCTACCAAAAGATGCATGTGCATGCTTAAAACGCGTTTTGGCACAAATCCATGTGCGGGTGCTTAAAAGAGCAGCATCGGCATGCTTTTCACGTCGTTTGGTAGAAATCCACGCGCGCGTTCTTGCCAAAACCACCATTTGCATGCATATCGTGTGGTTTTGCAGAAAACTGCGTCCGCGTCTACCAAAAGATGTATGTGCATGCTTAAAACGCGTTTTGGCACAAATCCATGTGCGGGTGCTAAAAAGAGCAGCATCGGCATGCTTTTCACGTCGTTTGGTAGAAATCCACGCGCGCGTTCTGCCAAAAGCACCATTTGCATGCATATCGTGTGGTTTTGCAGAAAGCTGCGTCCGCGTCTACCAAAAGATGCATGTGCATGCTTAAAACGCGTTTTGGCACAAATCCATGTGCGGGTGCTAAAAAGAGCAGCATCGGCATGCTTTTCACGTCGTTTGGTAGAAATCCACGCGCGCGTTCTGCCAAAAGCACCATTTGCATGCATATCGTGTAGTTTTGCAGAAAACTGCGTCTGCGTCTACCAAAAGATGCATGTGCATGCTTAAAACGCGTTTTGGCACAAATCCATGTGCGGGTGCTACAAAGAGCAGCATCGGCATGCTTTTCACGTCGTTTGGTAGAAATGCACGCGCGCGTTCTGCCAAAAGCACCATTTGCATGCATATCGTGTGGTTTTGCAGAAAACTGCGTCCGCGTCTATCAAAAGATGCATGTGCATGCTTAAAACGCGTTTTGTCACAAATCCATGTGCGGGTGCTAAAAAGAGCAGCATCGGCATGCTTTTCACGTCGTTTGGTAGAAATCCACGCGCGCATTCTGCCAAAAGCACCATTTGCATGCATACGTGTGGTTTTGCAGAAAACTGCGTCCGTGTCTACCAAAAGATGCATGTGCATGCTTAAAACGCGTTTTGGCACAAATCCATGTGCGGGTGCTAAAAAGAACAGCATCGGCATGCTTTTCACGTCGTTTGGTAGAAATCCACGCGCGCGTTCTGCCAAAAGCACCATTTGCATGCATATCATGTGGTTTTGCAGAAAACTGCGTCCTCGTCTACCAAAAGATGCATGTGCATGCTTAAAACGCGTTTTGGCACAAATTCATGTGCGGGTGCTAAAAAGAGCAGCATCGGCATGCTTTTCACGTAGTTTGGTAGAAATCCACGCGCGCGTTCTGCCAAAAGCACCATTTGCATGCATATCGTGTGGTTTTGCAGAAAACTGCGTCCGCGTCTACCAAAAGATGCATGTGCATGCTTAAAACGCGTTTTGGCACAAATCCATGTGCGGGTGCTAAAAAGAGCAGCATCGGCATGCTTTTCACGTCGTTTGGTAGAAATCCAAGCGCGCGTTCTGCCAAAAGCACCATTTGCATGCATATCGTGTGGTTTTGCAGAAAACTGCGTCCGCGTCTACCAAAAGATGCATGTGCATGCTTAAAACGCGTTTTGGCACAAATCCATGTGCGGGTGCTAAAAAGAGCAGCATCGGCATGCTTTTCACGTCGTTTGGTAGAAATCCACGCGCGCGTATTGCCAAAAGCACCATTTGCATGCATATCGTGTGGTTTTGCAGAAAACTGCGTCCGCGCCTACCAAAAGATGCATGGGCATGCTTAAAAGGCGTTTTGGCACAAATTCATGTGCGGGTGCTAAAAAGAGCAGCATCGGCATGCTTTTCACGTCGTTTGGCAGAAATCCACTCGCGCGTTCCGCCAAAAGCACCATTTACATGCATATCGTGTGGTTTTGCAGAAAACTGCGTCCGTGCCTACCAAAAGATGCATGTGCATGCTTAAAACGCGTTTTGGCACAAATCCATGTGCGGGTGCTAAAAAGAGCAGCATCGGCATGCTTTTCACGTCGTTTGGTAGAAAACCTCGCGCGCGTTTTGCAAAAAGCACCATTTGCATGCATATCGTGTGGTTTTGCAGAAAACTGCGTCCGCGTCTACCAAAAGATGCATGTGCATGCTTAAAACGCGTTTTGGCACAAATCCATGTGCGGGTGCTAAAAAGAGCAGCATCGGCATGCTTTTCACGTCGTTTAGTAGAAATCCACGTGCGTGTTCTGCCAAAAGCACCATTTGCATGCATATCGTGTGGTTTTGCAGAAAACTGCGTCCGCGTCTTCAAAAAGATGCATGTGCATGCTTAAAACGCGTTTTGGCACAAATCCATGTGCGGGTGCTAAAAAGAGCAGCATCGGCATGCTTTTCACGTCGTTTGGTAGAAATCCACGCGCGCGTTCTGCAAAAAGCACCATTTGCATGCATATCGTGTGGTTTTGCAGAAAACTGCGTCCGGGTCTACCAAAAGATGCATGTGCATGATTAAAACGCGTTTTGGCACAAATCCATGTGCGGGTGCTAAAAAGAGCAGCATCGGCATGCTTTTCACGTCGTTTGGTAGAAATCCACGCGCGCGTTCTGCCAAAAGCACCATTTGCATGCATATCGTGTGGTTCTGCAGAAAACTGCGTCCGCGTCTTCAAAAAGATGCATGTGCATGCTTAAAACGCGTTTTGGCACAAATCCATGTGCGGGTGCTAAAAAGAGCAGCATCGGCATGCTTTTCACGTCGTTTGGTAGAAATCCACGCGCGCGTTCTGCAAAAAGCACCATTTGCATGCATATCGTGTGGTTTTGCAGAAAACTGCGTCCGCGTCTACCAAAAGATGCATGTGCATGATTAAAACGCGTTTTGGCACAAATCCATGTGCGGGTGCTAAAAAGAGCAGCATCGGCATGCTTTTCACGTCGTTTGGTAGAAATCCACGCGCGCGTTCTGCCAAAAGCACCATTTGCATGCATATCGTGTGGTTCTGCAGAAAACTGCGTCCGCGTCTACCAAAAGATGCATGAGCATGCTTAAAACGCGTTTTGGCACAAATCCATGTGCGGGTGCTAAAAAGAGCAGCATCGGCATGCTTTTCACGTCGTTTAGTAGAAATCCACGCGCGTGTTCTGCCAAAAGCACCATTTGCATGCATATCGTGTGGTTTTGCAGAAAACTGCGTCCGCGTCTACCAAAAGATGCATGTGCATGCTTAAAACGCGTTTTGGCACAAATCCATGTGCGGGTGCTAAAAAGAGAAGCATCGGCATGCTTTTCACTTCGTTTGGTAGAAATCGACGCGCGCGTTCTGCCAAAAGCACCATTTGCATGCATATCGTGTGGTTTTGCAGAAAACTGCGTCCGCGTCTACCAAAAGATGCATGTGCATGCTTAAAACGCGTTTTGGCACAAATCCATGTGCGGGTGCTTAAAAGAGCAGCATCGGCATGCTTTTCACGTCGTTTGGTAGAAATCCACGCGCGCGTTCTTGCCAAAACCACCATTTGCATGCATATCGTGTGGTTTTGCAGAAAACTGCGTCCGCGTCTACCAAAAGATGTATGTGCATGCTTAAAACGCGTTTTGGCACAAATCCATGTGCGGGTGCTAAAAAGAGCAGCATCGGCATGCTTTTCACGTCGTTTGGTAGAAATCCACGCGCGCGTTCTGCCAAAAGCACCATTTGCATGCATATCGTGTGGTTTTGCAGAAAGCTGCGTCCGCATCTACCAAAAGATGCATGTGCATGCTTAAAACGCGTTTTGGCACAAATCCATGTGCGGGTGCTAAAAAGAGCAGCATCGGCATGCTTTTCACGTCGTTTGGTAGAAATCCACGCGCGCGTTCTGCCAAAAGCACCATTTGCATGCATATCGTGTAGTTTTGCAGAAAACTGCGTCTGCGTCTACCAAAAGATGCATGTGCATGCTTAAAACGCGTTTTGGCACAAATCCATGTGCGGGTGCTACAAAGAGCAGCATCGGCATGCTTTTCACGTCGTTTGGTAGAAATGCACGCGCGCGTTCTGCCAAAAGCACCATTTGCATGCATATCGTGTGGTTTTGCAGAAAACTGCGTCCGCGTCTATCAAAAGATGCATGTGCATGCTTAAAACGCGTTTTGTCACAAATCCATGTGCGGGTGCTAAAAAGAGCAGCATCGGCATGCTTTTCACGTCGTTTGGTAGAAATCCACGCGCGCATTCTGCCAAAAGCACCATTTGCATGCATACGTGTGGTTTTGCAGAAAACTGCGTCCGTGTCTACCAAAAGATGCATGTGCATGCTTAAAACGCGTTTTGGCACAAATCCATGTGCGGGTGCTAAAAAGAACAGCATCGGCATGCTTTTCACGTCGTTTGGTAGAAATCCACGCGCGCGTTCTGCCAAAAGCACCATTTGCATGCATATCATGTGGTTTTGCAGAAAACTGCGTCCTCGTCTACCAAAAGATGCATGTGCATGCTTAAAACGCGTTTTGGCACAAATTCATGTGCGGGTGCTAAAAAGAGCAGCATCGGCATGCTTTTCACGTAGTTTGGTAGAAATCCACGCGCGCGTTCTGCCAAAAGCACCATTTGCATGCATATCGTGTGGTTTTGCAGAAAACTGCGTCCGCGTCTACCAAAAGATGCATGTGCATGCTTAAAACGCGTTTTGGCACAAATCCATGTGCGGGTGCTAAAAAGAGCAGCATCGGCATGCTTTTCACGTCGTTTGGTAGAAATCCAAGCGCGCGTTCTGCCAAAAGCACCATTTGCATGCATATCGTTTGGTTTTGCAGAAAACTGCGTCCGCGTCTACCAAAAGATGCATGTCCATGCTTAAAACGCGTTTTGGCACAAATCCATGTGCGGGTGCTAAAAAGAGCAGCATCGGCATGCTTTTCACGTCGTTTGGTAGAAATCCACGCGCGCGTATTGCCAAAAGCACCATTTGCATGCATATCGTGTGGTTTTGCAGAAAACTGCGTCCGCGCCTACCAAAATATGCATGGGCATGCTTAAAAGGCGTTTTGGCACAAATTCATGTGCGGGTGCTAAAAAGAGCAGCATCGGCATGCTTTTCACGTCGTTTGGCAGAAATCCACTCGCGCGTTCCGCCAAAAGCACCATTTACATGCATATCGTGTGGTTTTGCAGAAAACTGCGTCCGTGCCTACCAAAAGATGCATGTGCATGCTTAAAACGCGTTTTGGCACAAATCCATGTGCGGGTGCTAAAAAGAGCAGCATCGGCATGCTTTTCACGTCGTTTGGTAGAAAACCTCGCGCGCGTTTTGCAAAAAGCACCATTTGCATGCATATCGTGTGGTTTTGCAGAAAACTGCGTCCGCGTCTACCAAAAGATGCATGTGCATGCTTAAAACGCGTTTTGGCACAAATCCATGTGCGGGTGCTAAAAAGAGCAGCATCGGCATGCTTTTCACGTCGTTTAGTAGAAATCCACGTGCGTGTTCTGCCAAAAGCACCATTTGCATGCATATCGTGTGGTTTTGCAGAAAACTGCGTCCGCGTCTTCAAAAAGATGCATGTGCATGCTTAAAACGCGTTTTGGCACAAATCCATGTGCGGGTGCTAAAAAGAGCAGCATCGGCATGCTTTTCACGTCGTTTGGTAGAAATCCACGCGCGCGTTCTGCAAAAAGCACCATTTGCATGCATATCGTGTGGTTTTGCAGAAAACTGCGTCCGCGTCTACCAAAAGATGCATGTGCATGATTAAAACGCGTTTTGGCACAAATCCATGTGCGGGTGCTAAAAAGAGCAGCATCGGCATGCTTTTCACGTCGTTTGGTAGAAATCCACGCGCGCGTTCTGCCAAAAGCACCATTTGCATGCATATCGTGTGGTTCTGCAGAAAACTGCGTCCGCGTCTTCAAAAAGATGCATGTGCATGCTTAAAACGCGTTTTGGCACAAATCCATGTGCGGGTGCTAAAAAGAGCAGCATGGGCATGCTTTTCACGTCGTTTGGTAGAAATCCACGCGCGCGTTCTGCAAAAAGCACCATTTGCATGCATATCGTGTGGTTTTGCAGAAAACTGCGTCCGCGTCTACCAAAAGATGCATGTGCATGATTAAAACGCGTTTTGGCACAAATCCATGTGCGGGTGCTAAAAAGAGCAGCATCGGCATGCTTTTCACGTCGTTTGGTAGAAATCCACGCGCGCGTTCTGCCAAAAGCACCATTTGCATGCATATCGTGTGGTTCTGCAGAAAACTGCGTCCGCGTCTACCAAAAGATGCATGTGCATGCTTAAAACGCGTTTTGGCACAAATCCATGTGCGGGTGCTAAAAAGAGCAGCATCGGCATGCTTTTCACGTCGTTTGGTAGAAATCCACGCGGGCGTTCTGCCAAAAGCACCATTTGCATGCATAACGTGTGGTTTTGCAGAAAACTGCGTCTGCGTCTACCAAAAGATGCATGTGCATGCTTAAAACGCGTTTTGGCACAAATCCATGTGCGGGTGCTACAAAGAGCAGCATCGGCATGCTTTTCACGTCGTTTGGTAGAAATCCACGCGCGCGTTCTGCCAAAAGCACCATTTGCATGCATATCGTGTGGTTTTGCAGAAAACTGCGTCCGCGTCTACCAAAAGATGCATGTGCATGCTTAAAACGCGTTTTGGCACAAATCCATGTGCGGGTGCTAAAAAGAGCAGCATCGGCATGCTTTTCACGTCGTTTGGTAGAAATCCAAGCGCGCGTTCTGCCAAAAGCACCATTTGCATGCATATCGTGTGGTTTTGCAGAAAACTGCGTCCGCGTCTACCAAAAGATGCATGTGCATGCTTAAAACGCGTTTTGGCACAAATCCATGTGCGGGTGCTAAAAAGAGCAGCATCGGCATGCTTTTCACGTCGTTTGGTAGAAATCCACGCGCGCGTATTGCCAAAAGCACCATTTGCATGCATATCGTGTGGTTTTGCAGAAAACTGCGTCCGCGCCTACCAAAAGATGCATGGGCATGCTTAAAAGGCGTTTTGGCACAAATTCATGTGCGGGTGCTAAAAAGAGCAGCATCGGCATGCTTTTCACGTCGTTTGGTAGAAATCCACGCGCGCGTTCTGCCAAAAGCACCATTTGCATGCATATCGTGTGGTTTTGCAGAAAACTGCGTCCGCGTCTACCAAAAGATGCATGTGCATGCTTAAAACGCGTTTTGGCACAAATCCATGTGCGGGTGCTAAAAAGAGCAGCATCGGCATGCTTTTCACGTCGTTTGGTAGAAATCCAAGCGCGCGTTCTGCCAAAAGCACCATTTGCATGCATATCGTGTGGTTTTGCAGAAAACTGCGTCCGCGTCTACCAAAAGATGCATGTGCATGCTTAAAACGCGTTTTGGCACAAATCCATGTGCGGGTGCTAAAAAGAGCAGCATCGGCATGCTTTTCACGTCGTTTGGTAGAAATCCACGCGCGCGTATTGCCAAAAGCACCATTTGCATGCATATCGTGTGGTTTTGCAGAAAACTGCGTCCGCGCCTACCAAAAGATGCATGGGCATGCTTAAAAGGCGTTTTGGCACAAATTCATGTGCGGGTGCTAAAAAGAGCAGCATCGGCATGCTTTTCACGTCGTTTAGTAGAAATCCACGTGCGTGTTCTGCCAAAAGCACCATTTGCATGCATATCGTGTGGTTTTGCAGAAAACTGCGTCCGCGTCTTCAAAAAGATGCATGTGCATGCTTAAAACGCGTTTTGGCACAAATCCATGTGCGGGTGCTAAAAAGAGCAGCATCGGCA
>NW_027460364.1:0-94651 GCF_050947875.1 Dermacentor variabilis
CATGCATATCGTGTGGTTTTGCATAAAACAACGTCCGTGTCTACCAAAAGATGCATGTGCATGCTTAAAACGCGTTTTTGGCACAAATTCATGTGCGGATGCTAAAAAGAGCAGCTTCGGCATGCTTTTCACGTCGTTGGTAGAAATCCACGCGCGCGTTCTGCCAAAAGCACCATTTGCATGCATATCGTGTGGTTTTGCAAGAAACAACGTCCGCGTCTACCAAAATATGCATGTGCATGCTTAATACGCGTTTTGGCACAAATCCATGTGCGCGTGCTAAAAAGAGCAGCTTCGGCATGCTTTTCACGTCGTTTGGTAGAAATCCACGCGCGCATTCTGCCAAAGCACCATTTGCATGCATATCGTGTGGTTTTGCAGAAAACAGCGTCCGCGTCTACAAAAGATGCATGTGCATGCATAAAACGCGTTTTTGGCACAAATCCATGTGCGGGTGCTAAAAAGAGCAGCATCGGCATGCTTTTCACGTCGTTTGGTAGAAAATCCACGTGCGCGTTCTGCCAAAAGCACCATTTGCATGCATATCGTGTGGTTTTGCAGAAAACAACGTCCGCGTCTGCCAAAAAGATGCATGCGCATGCTTAAAACGCCTTTTGGCACAATCCATGTGCGGGTGCTAAAAGAGCAACATCGGCATGTTTTTCACGTCGTTTGGTAGAAATCACGTGCGCGTTCTGCCAAAAGCACCATTTGCATGCATATCGCGTGGTTTTGCAGAAAACAACCGTCCGCGTCTACCAAAAGATCCATGCGCATGCTTTAAAACGCGTTTTGGCACAAATCCACGTGCGGGTGCTAAAAAGAGCAGAATTGGCATGCATTTCACGTCGTTTGGTAGAAATCCACGTGCGCGTTCTGCCAAAAGCAAACATTTGCATGCATATCGTGTGGTTTTGCAGAAAACAACGTCCGCGTCTACCAAAGATGCATGTGCATCGTAAAATGCGTTTTGGCACAAATGCACGTACGGGTGCTAAAAAGAGCAGTATCGGCATGCTTTTCACGTCGTTTGGTAGAAATCCACGTGCGCGTTCTGCCAAAAGCACCATTTGCATCCATATCGTGTGGTTTTGCAGAAAACAGCGTCCGCGTCTACCAAAGATGCATATGCATGCATAAAACGCGTTTTGGCACAAATCCATGTGCGGGTGCTAAAAGAGCAGCATCGGCAATGCTTTTTCACGTCGTTTGGTAGAAATCCACGTGCGCGTTCTGCCAAAAGCACCATTGCATGCATATCGTGTGGTTTGCAGAAAACAGCGTCCGCGTCTACCAAAAGATGCATGTGCATGTTTAAAATGCGTTTGGGCACAAATCCATGTGCGGGTGCTAAAAAGAGCAGCATTGGCATGCTTTTCACGTCGTTTGGTAGAAATCCACGTGCGCGTTCTGCCAAAAAGCACCATTTGCATGCATATCGTGTGGTTTGCAGAAAACAGCGTCCGCGTCTACCAAAAGATGCATGTGCATGCATTAAAACGCGTTTTGGCACAAATCCATGTGCGGGTGCTAAAAAGAGCAGCATCGGCATGCTTTCGCGTCGTTTGGTAGAAAATCACGTGCGCGTTCTGCCAAAAGCACCATTTGCATGCATAATCGTGTGGTTTTGCAGAAACAGCGTCGCGTTTACCAAAAGATGTATGTGCATGCTTAAAAGGCGTTTTGGCACAAATCCATGTGCGGGTGCTAAAAGAGCAGCATCGGCATGCTTTTCCACGTCGTTTGGTAGAAATCCACGTGGCGCGTTCTGCCAAAAGCACCATTTGCATGCATATCGTGTGGGTTTTTGCAGAAAACAGCGTCCGCGTCTACCAAAGATGCATGTGCATGTTTTAAAATGCATTTGGCACAAATCCATGTGCGGGTGCTAAAAAGAGCAGCATCGGCATGCTTTTCACGTCGTTTGTGAGAAATCCACGAGCGCGTTCTGCCAAAAGCACCATTTGCATGCATATCGTGGTGGTTTTGCAGAAAACAACGTCCGCGTCTACCAAAAGATGCATGTGCATGCTTAAAACGCCTTTTGGCACAAATCCATGTGCGGGTGCTAAAAAGAGCAGCATCGGCATGCTTTTCACGTTGTTTGGTAGAGAATCCACGCGCGCGTTCTGCCAAAAGCACCATTTTGCATGCATATCGTGTGGTTTTTGCAGAAAACAACGTCCGTGGTCTACCAAAAGATGCATATGCATGCTTTAAAACGCGTTTTGGCACAAATCCATGTGCGCGTCCTAAAAGAGCAGCTTCGGCATGCTTTTCACGTCGTTTGGTAGAAATCCCACGCGCGCCTTCTGCAAAAGCACCATTTGCATGCATATCGTGTGGTTTTGCAGAAAACAACGTCCGCGTCTACCAAAAGATGCATGTGCATGCTTAAAACGCGTTTTGGCACAAATCCATGTGCGGGTGCTAAAAGAGCAGCATCGGCATGCTTTTCACGTCGTTTGGTAGAAATCCACGTGCGCGTTCTGCCAAAAGCACCATTTGCATGCATATCGTGTGGTTTTGCAGAAAACAACGTCCGCGTCTACCAAAAGATGCATGCGCATGCTTAAATCGCGTCTTGGCACAAATCCATGTGCGGGTGCTAAAAAGAGCAGCACCGGCATGCTTTTCACGTCGTTTGGTAGAAATCCACGTGCGCGTTCTCCCAAAAGCACCATTTGCATGCATATCATGTGGTTTTACAGAAAACAACGTCCGCGTCTACCAAAATATGCATGCGCATGCTTAATACGCGTTTTGGCACAAATCCCTGTGCGGGTGCTCAAAAGAGCAGCATCGGCATGCTTTTCACGTCGTTTGGTAGAAATCCACGCGCGCGTTCTGCCAAAAGCACCATTTGCATGCATATCGTGTGGTTTTGCAGAAAACAACGTCCGCGTCTACCAAAAGATGCATGTGCATGCTTAAAACGCGTTTTGGCACAAATCCATGTGAGGGTGCTGAAAAGAGCAGCATCGGCATGCTTTTCACGTCGTTTGGTAGAAATCCACGTGCGCGTTCTGGCAAAAGCACCATTTGCATGCATATCGTGTGGTTTTGCAGAAAACAACGTCCGCGTCTACCAAAAGATGTATGCGCATGCTTAAAACGCGTTTTGCCACAAATCCATGTACGGGTGCTAAAAAGAGCAGCATCGGCATGTTTTTCACGTCGTTTGGTAGAAATGCACGTGCGCGTTCTGCCAAAAGCACCATTTGCATGCATATCGTGTGGTTTTGCAGAAAACAGCGTCCGCGTTTACCAAAAGATGTATGTGCATGCTTAAAACGCGTTTGGGCACAAATCCATGTGCGGGTGCTAAAAGAGCAGCATCGGCATGCTTTTCACGTCGTTTGGTAGAAATCCACGTGCGCGTTCTGCCAAAAGCACCATTTGCATGCATATCGTGTGGTTTTGCAGAAAACAGCGTCCGCGTCTACCAAAAGATGCATGTGCATGTTTAAAATGCGTTTGGGCACAAATCCATGTGCGGGTGCTAAAAAGAGCAGCATTGGCATGCTTTTCACGTCGTTTGGTAGAAATCCGCGTGCGCGTTCTGCCAAAAGCACCATTTGCATGCATATCGTGTGGTTTTGCAGAAAACAGCGTCCGCGTCTACCAAAAGATGCATGTGCATGTTTAAAATGCGTTTGGGCACAAATCCATGTGCGGGTGCTAAAAAGAGCAGCATTGGCATGCTTTTCACGTCGTTTGGTAGAAATCCACGTGCGCGTTCTGCCAAAAGCACCATTTGCATGCATATCGTGTGGTTTTGCAGAAAACAGCGTCCGCGTCTACCAAAAGATGCATGTGCATGCTTAAAACGCGTTTTGGCACAAATCCATGTGCGGGTGCTAAAAAGAGCAGCATCGGCATGCTTTTCACGTCGTTTGGTAGAAATCCACGTGCGCGTTCTGCCAAAAGCACCATTTGCATGCCTATCGTGTGGTTTTGCAGAAAACAACGTCCGCGTCTACCAAAAGATGCATGTGCATGCTTAAAACGCGTTTTGGCACAAATCCATGTGCGGATGCTAAAAAGAGCAGCATCGGCATGCTTTTCACGTCGTTTGGTAGAAATCCACGTGCGCGTTCTGCCAAAAGCACCATTTGCATGCATATCGTGTGGTTTTGCAGAAAACAACGTCCGCGTCTACCAAAAGATGCATGTGCATGCTTAAAACGCCTTTTGGCACAAATCCATGTGCGGGTGCTAAAAAGAGCAGCATCGGCATGCTTTTCACGTTGTTTGGTAGAAATCCACGCGGGCGTTCTGCCAAAAGCACCATTTGCATGCATATCGTGTGGTTTTGCAGAAAACAACGTCCGTGTCTACCAAAAGATGCATATGCATGCTTAAAACGCGTTTTGGCACAAATCCATGTGCGCGTGCTAAAAAGAGCAGCTTCGGCATGCTTTTCACGTCGTTTGGTAGAAATCCACGCGCGCCTTCTGCCAAAAGCACCATTTGCATGCATATCGTGTGGTTTTGCAGAAAACAACGTCCGCGTCTACCAAAAGATGCATGTGCATGCTTAAAACGCGTTTTGGCACAAATCCATGTGCGGGTGCTAAAAAGAGCAGCATCGGCATGCTTTTCACGTCGTTTGGTAGAAATCCACGTGCGCGTTCTGCCAAAAGCACCATTTGCATGCATATCGTGTGGTTTTGCAGAAAACAACGTCCGCGTCTACCAAAAGATGCATGCGCATGCTTAAATCGCGTCTTGGCACAAATCCATGTGCGGGTGCTAAAAAGAGCAGCACCGGCATGCTTTTCACGTCGTTTGGTAGAAATCCACGTGCGCGTTCTCCCAAAAGCACCATTTGCATGCATATCGTGTGGTTTTACAGAAAACAACGTCCGCGTCTACCAAAATATGCATGCGCATGCTTAATACGCGTTTTGGCACAAATCCATGTGCGGGTGCTCAAAAGAGCAGCATCGGCATGCTTTTCACGTCGTTTGGTAGAAATCCACGCGCCCGTTCTGCCAAAAGCACCATTTGCATGCATATCGTGTGGTTTTGCAGAAAACAACGTCCGCGTCTACCAAAAGATGCATGTGCATGCTTAAAACGCGTTTTGGCACAAATCCATGTGAGGGTGCTTAAAAGAGCAGCATCGGCATGCTTTTCACGTCGTTTGGTAGAAATCCACGTGCGCGTTCTGGCAAAAGCACCATTTGCATGCATATCGTGTGGTTTTGCAGAAAACAACGTCCGCGTCTACCAAAAGATGTATGCGCATGCTTAAAACGCGTTTTGCCACAAATTCATGTACGGGTGCTAAAAAGAGCAGCATCGGCATGTTTTTCACGTCGTTTGGTAGAAATGCACGTGCGCGTTCTGCCAAAAGCACCATTTGCATGCATATCGTGTGGTTTTGCAGAAAACAACGTCCGCGTCTACGAAAAGATCCATGCGCATGCTTAAAACGCGTTTTGGCACAAATCCACGTGCGGGTGCTAAAAATAGCAGCATTGGCATGCTTTTCACGTCGTTTGGTAGAAATCCACGTGCGCGTTCTGCCAAAAGCACCATTTGCATGCATATCGTGTGATTTTGCAGAAAACAACGTCCGCGTCTACCAAAAGATGCATGTGCACGCTTAAAACGCGTTTTGGCACAAATGCACGTACGGGTGCTAAAAAGAGCAGGATCGGCATGCTTTTCACGTCGTTTGGTAGAAACCCACGTGCGCGTTCTGCCAAAAGCACCATTTGCATGCATATCGTGTGGTTTTGCAGAAAAGAGCGTCCGCGTCTACCAAAAGATGCATGTGCCTGCTTAAAACACGTTTTGGCACAAATCCATGTGCGCGTGCTAAAAAGAGCAGCATTGGCATGCTTTTCACGTCGTTTGGTAGAAATCCACGTGCGCGTTCTGCCAAAAGCACCATTTGCATGCATATCGTGTGGTTTTGCAGAAAACAACGTCCGCGTCTACCAAAAGATGCATGTGCATGCTTAAAACGCGTTTTGGCACAAATCCATGTGCGGGTGCTAAAAAGAGCAGCATCGGCATGCTTTTCACGTCGTTTGGTAGAAATCCACGTGCGCGTTCTGCCAAAAGCACCATTTGCATGCATATCGTGTGGTTTTGCAGAAAACAGCGTCCGCGTCTACCAAAAGATGCATGTGCATGCTTAAAACGCGTTTTGGCACAAATCCCAGTGCGGGTGCTAAAAAGAGCAGCATTGGCATGCTTTTCACGTCGTTTGGTAGAAATCCACATGCGCGTTCTGCCAAAAGCACCATTTGCATGCATATCGTGTGGTTTTGCAGAAAACAACGTCCGCGTCTACCAAAAGATGCATGTGCATGCTTAAAACGCGTTTTGGCACAAATCCACGTACGGGTGCTAAAAAGAGCAGTATCGGCATGCTTTTCACGTCGTTTGGTAGAAATCCACGTGCGCGTTCTGCCAAAAGCACTATTTGCATGCATATCGTGTGGTTTTGCAGAAAACAACGTCCGCGTCTACCAAAAGATGCATGCGCATGCTTAAAACGCGTTTTAGCACAAATCCATGTACGGGTGCTAAAAAGAGCAGCATCGGCATGTTTTTCACGTCGTTTGGTAGAAATCCACGTGCGCGTTCTGCCAAAAGCACCATTTGCTTGCATATCGTGTGGTTTTGCAGAAAACAACGTCCGCGTCTACCAAAATATGCATGCGCATGCTTAAAACGCGTTTTGGCACAAATCCATGTGCGGGTGCTAAAAAGAGCAGCATCGGCATGCTTTTCACGTCGTTTGGTAGAAATCCACGTGCGCGTTCTGCCAAAAGCACCATTTGCATGTATATCGTGTGGTTTTACAGAAAACAACGTCCGCGTCTACCAAAAGATGCATGTGCGTGCTTAAAACGCGTTTTGGCACAAATCCACGTGGGGGTGCTAAAAAGAGCAGCATCGGCATGTTTTTCACGTCGTTTGGTAGTAATCCACGTGCGCGTTCTGCCAAAAGCACCATTTGCATGCATATCGTGTGGGTTTGCAGAAAACAGCGTCCGCGTCTACCAAAAGATGCATGTGCATGCTTAAAACGCGTTTTGGCACAAATCCCTGTGCGGGTGCTAAAAAGAGCAGCATTGGCATGCTTTTCACGTCGTTTGGTAGAAATCCACGTGCGCGTTCTGCCAAAAGCACCATTTGCATGCATATTGTGTGGTTTTGCAGAAAACAACGTCCGCGTCTACCAAAAGATGCATGTGCATGCTTAAAACGCGTTTTGGCACAAATCCATGTGCGTGTGCTAAAAAGAGCAGCATCGGCATGATTTTCACGTCGTTTGGTAGAAATCCGCGTGCGCGTTCTGCCAAAAGCACCATTTGCATGCATATCGTGTAGTTTTGCAGAAAACAACGTCCGCGTCTACCAAAATATACATGCGCATGCTTAAAACGCGTCTTGGCACAAATCCATGTGCGGGTGCTAAGAAGAGCAGCATCGGCATGCTTTTCACGTCGTTTGGTAGAAATCCACGTGCGCGTTCTGCCAAAAGCACCATTTGCATGTATATCGTGTGGTTTTACAGAAAACAACGTCCGCGTCTACCAAAAGATGCATGTGCATGCTTAAAATGCGTTTTGGCACAAATCCACGTGCGGGTGCTAATAAGAGCAGCATCGGCATGTTTTTCAGGTCGTTTGGTAGAAATCCACGTGCGCGTTCTGCCAAAAGCACCATTTGCATGCATATCGTGTGGTTTTGCAGAAAACAGCGTCCGCGTCTACCAAAAGATGCATGTGCATGTTTAAAACGCGTTTTGGCACAAATCCCTGTGCGGGTGCTAAAAAGAGCAGCATTGGCATGCTTTTCCTGTCGTTTGGTAGAAATCCACGTGCGCGTTCTGCCAAAAGCACCATTTGCATGCATATTGTGTGGTTTTGCAGAAAACAACGTCCGCGTCTACCAAAAGATGCATGTGCATGCTTAAAACGCGTTTTGGCACAAATCCATGTGCGTGTGCTAAAAAGAGCAGCGTCGGCATGATTTTCACGTCGTTTGGTAGAAATCCACGTGCGCGTTCTGCCAAAAGCACCATTTGCATGCATATCGTGTGGTTTTGCAGAAAACAACGTCCGCGTCTACCAAAAGATGCATGTGCATGCTTAAAAGGCCTTTTGGCACAAATCCATGTGCGGGTGCTAAAAAGAGCAGCATCGGCATTCTTTTCGCGTCGTTTGGTAGAAATCCACGCGCGCGTTCTGCCAAAAGCACCATTTGCATGCATATCGTGTGGTTTTGCAGAAAACAACGTCCGCGTCTACCAAAAGATGCATGTGCATGCTTAAAACGCCTTTTGGCACAAATCCATGTGCGGGTGCTAAAAAGAGCAGCATCGGCATTCTTTTCGCGTCGTTTGGTAGAAATGCACGTGCGCGTTCTGCCAAAAGCACCATTTGCATGCATATCGTGTGGTTTTGCAGAAAACAACGTCCGCGTCTACCAAAAGATGCATGTGCATGCTTAAAACGCGTTTTGGCACAAATCCATGTGCGGGTGCTAAAAAGAGCAGCATCGGCATGCTTTTCACGTCGTTTGGTAGAAATCCACGCGCGCGTTCTGCCAAAAGCACCATTTGCATGCATATCGTGTGGTTTTGCAGAAAACAACGTCCGTGTCTACCAAAAGATGCATGTGCATGCTTAAAACGCGTTTTGGCACAAATTCATGTGCGGATGCTAAAAAGAGCAGCTTCGGCATGCTTTTCACGTCGTTTGGTAGAAATCCACGCGCGCGTTCTGCCAAAAGCACCATTTGCTTGCATATCGTGTGGTTTTGCAGAAAACAACGTCCGCGTCTACCAAAATATGCATGCGCATGCTTAAAACGCGTTTTGGCACAAATCCATGTGCGGGTGCTAAAAAGAGCAGCATCGGCATGCTTTTCACGTCGTTTGGTAGAAATCCACGTGCGCGTTCTGCCAAAAGCACCATTTGCATGCATATCGTGTGGTTTTGCAGAAAACAGCGTCCGCGTCTACCAAAAGATGCATGTGCATGCTTAAAACACGTTTTGGCACAAATCCATGTGCGGGTGCTAAAAACAGAAGCATTGGCATGCTTTTCACGTCGTTTGGTAGAAATCCACGTGCGCGTTCTGGCAAAAGCACCATTTGCATGCATATCGTGTGGTTTTGCAGAAAACAACGTCCGCGTCTACCAAAAGAAGCATGTGCATGCTTAAAACGCGTTTTGGCACAAATCCATGTGCGGGTGCTAAAAAGAGCAGCATCGGCATGCTTTTCACGTCGTTTGGTAGAAATCCACGTGCGCGTTCTGCCAAAAGCACCATTTGCATGCATATCGTGTGGTTTTGCAGAAAACAGCGTCCGCGTCTACCAAAAGATGCATGTGCATGCTTAAAACGCGTTTTGGCACAAATCCATGTGCGGGTGCTAAAAAGAGCAGCATCGGCATGCTTTTCACGTCGTTTGGTAGAAATCCACGTGCGCGTTCTGCCAAAAGCACCATTTGCATGCATATCGTGTGGTTTTGCAGAAAACAACGTCCGCGTCTACCAAAATATGCATGCGCATGCTTAAAACGCGTTTTGGCACAAATCCATGTGCGGGTGCTAAAAAGAGCAGCATCGGCTTGCTTTCACGTCGTTTGGTAGAAATCCACGTGCGCGTTCTGCCAAAAGCACCATTTGCATGCATATCGTGTGGTTTTACAGAAAACAACGTCCGCGTCTACCAAAAGATGCATGTGCATGCTTAAAACGCGTTTTGGCACAAATCCACGTGCGGGTGCTAAAAAGAGCAGCATCGGCATGTTTTTCACGTCGTTTGGTAGAAATCCACGTGCGCGTTCTGCCAAAAGCACCATTTGCATGCATATCGTGTGGTTTTGCAGAAAACAACGTCCGCGTCTACCAAAAGATGCATGTGCATGCTTAAAACGCGTTTTGGCACAAATCCATGTGCGGGTGCTAAAAACAGCAGGATCGGCATGCTTTTCACGTCGTTTGGTAGAAATCCACGTGCGAGTTCTGCCAAAAGCACCATTTGCATGCATATCGTGTGGTTTTGCAGAAAACAGCGTCCGCGTCTACCAAAAGATGCATGTGCATGCTTAAAACGCGTTTTGGCACAAATACATGTGCGGGTGCTAAAAAGAGCAGCATCGGCTTCTTTTCACGTCGTTTGGTAGAAATCCACGTGCGCGTTCTGCCAAAAGCACCATTTGCATGCATATCGTGTGGTTTTGCAGAAAACAACGTCCGCGTCTACCAAAATATGCATGCGCATGCTTAAAACGCGTTTTGGCACAAATCCATGTGCGGGTGCTAAAAAGAGCAGCATCGGCTTGCTTTTCACGTCGTTTGGTAGAAATCCACGTGCGCGTTCTGCCAAAAGCACCATTTGCATGCATATCGTGTGGTTTTGCAGAAAACAGCGTCCGCGTCTACCAAAATATGCATGCGCATGCTTAAAACGCGTTTTGGCACAAATCCATGTGCGGGTGCTAAAAAGAGCAGCATCGGCTTGCTTTTCACGTCGTTTGGTAGAAATCCACGTGCGCGTTCTGCCAAAAGCACCATTTGCATGCATATCGTGTGGTTTTACAGAAAACAACGTCCGCGTCTACCAAAAGATGCATGTGCATGCTTAAAACGCGTTTTGGCAAAATCCCTGTGCGGGTGCTAAAAAGAGCAGCATTGGCATGCTTTTCACGTCGTTTGGTAGAAATCCACGTGCGCGTTCTGCCAAAAGCACCATTTGCATGCATATCGTGTGGTTTTGCAGAAAACAACGTCCGCGTCTACCAAATCATGCATGTGCATGCTTAAAACGCATTTTGGCACAAATCCATGTGCGGGTGCTAAAAAGAGCAGCATCGGCATGATTTTCACGTCGTTGGGTAGAAATCTACGTGCGCGTTCAGCCAAAAGCACCATTTGCATGCATATCGTGTGGTTTTGCAGAAAGCAACGTCAGCGTCTACCAAAAGATGCATATGCATGCTTAAAACGCCTTTTGGCACAAATCCATGTGCGGGTGCTAAAAAGAGCAGCATCGGCATGCTTTTCACGTCGTTTGGTAGAAATCCACGCGCGCGTTCTGCCAGAAACACCATTTGCATGCATATCGTGTGGTTTTGCAGAAAACAACGTCCGTGTCTACCAAAATGTGCATGCGCATGCTTAAAACGCGTTTTGGCAAAAATCCATGCGCGGGTGCTCAAAAGAGCAGCATCGGCATGCTTTTCACGTCGTTTGGTAGAAATCCACGCGCGCGTTCTGCCAAAAGCACCATTTGCATGCATATCGTGTGGTTTTGCAGAAAAAAACGTCCGCGTCTGCCAAAATATGCATGCGCATGCTTAAAACGCGTTTTGGCACAAATTCATGTGCGGGTGCTAAAAACAGCAGCATCGGCATGTTTTTCACGTCGTTTGGTAGAAATCCACGTGCGCGTTCTCCCAAAAGCACCATTTGCATGCATATCGTGTGGTTTTGCAGAAAACAACGTCCGCGTCTACCAAAAGATCCATCAGCATCCTTAAAACGCGTTTTGGCACAAATCCATGTGCGGGTGCTAAAAAGAGCAGCATCGGCATGTTTTTCACGTCGTTTGGTAGAAATCCACGTGCGCGTTCTGCCAAAGAACCATTTGCATGCAAATCGTGTGGTTTTGCAGAAAACAACGTCCGCGTCTACGAAAAGATCCATGCGCATGCTTAAAACGCGTTTTGGCACAAATCCACGTGCGGGGGCTAAAAAGAGCAGCATTGGCATGCTTTTCACGTCGTTTGGTAGAAATCCACGTGCGCGTTCTCCCAAAAGCACCATTTGCATGCATATCGTGTGGTTTTGCAGAAAACAACGTCCGCGTCTGCCAAAATATGCATGCGCATGCTTAAAACGCGTTTTGGCACAAATCCATGTTCGGGTGCTAAAAACAGCAGCATCGGCATGCTTTTCACGTCGTTTGGTAGAAATCCACGCGCGCGTTCTGCCAAAAGCGCCATTTGCATGCATATCGTGTGGTTTTGCAGAAAACAACGTCCGCGTCTACCAAAAGATGCATGTGCATGCTTAAAACGCCTTTTGGCACAAATCCATGTGCGGGTGCTAAAAAGAGCAGCATCGGCATGCTTTTCACGTCGTTTGGTAGAAATCCACGCGCGCGTTCTGCCAAAAGCACCATTTGCATGAATATCGTGTGGTTTTGCAGAAAACAACGTCCGTGTCTACCAAAAGATGCACGTGCATGCTTAAAACGCGTTTTGGCACAAATTAATGTGCGGGTGCTAAAAAGAGCAGCTTCGGCATGCTTTTCGCGTCGTTCGGTAGAAATCCACGTGCGCGTTCTGCCAAAAGCACCATTTGCATGCATATCGTGTGGTTTTGCAGAAAACAACGTCCGCGTCTACCAAAAGATGCATGCGCATGCTTAAAACGCGTTTTGGCACGAATCCATGTACGGGTGCTAAAAAGAGCAGCATCGGCATGTTTTTCACGTCGTTTGGTAGAAATCCACGTGCGCGTTCTGCCAAAAGCACCATTTGCATGCATATCGTGTGGTTTTGCAGAAAACAACGTCCGCGTCTACCAAAAGATGCATGTGCATGCTTAAAACGCGTTTTGGCACAAATCCACGTACGGGTGCTAAAAAGAGCAGTATCGGCATGCTTTTCACGTCGTTTGGTAGAAATCCACGTGCGCGTTCTGCCGAAAGCACCATTTGCATGCATATCGTGTGGTTTTGCAGAAAACAGCGTCCCCGTCTACCAAAAGATGCATGTGCATGCTAAAACACGTTTTGGCACAAATCCATGTGCGGGTGCTAAAAAGAGCAGCATTGGCATGCTTGTCACGTCGTTTGGTAGAAATCCACGTGCGCGTTCTGCCAAAAGCACCATTTGCATGCATATCGTGTGGTTTTGCAGAAAACAACGTCCGCGTCTACCAAAAGATGCATGTGCATGCTTAAAACGCGTTTTGGCACAAATCCACGTACGGGTGCTAAAAAGAGCAGTATCGGCATGCTTTTCACGTCGTTTGGTAGAAATCCACGTGCGCGTTCTGCCGAAAGCACCATTTGCATGCATATCGTGTGGTTTTGCAGAAAACAGCGTCCGCGTCTACCAAAAGATGCATGTGCATTCTTAAAACGCGTTTTGGCACAAATCCATGTGCGGGTGCTAAAAACAGCAGCATCGGCATGCTTTTCACGTCGTTTGGTAGAAATCCACGCGCGCGTTCTGCCAAAAGCACCATTTGCATGCATATCGTGTGGTTTTGCAGAAAAGAACGTCCCCGTCTACCAAAAGATGCATGTGCATGCTTAAAACGCGTTTTGGCACAAATCCATGTGCGGGTGCTAAAAAGAGTAGCATCGGCATGCTTTTCACGTCGTTTGGTAGAAATCCACGTGCGCGTTCTGCCAAAAGCACAATTTGCATGCATATCGTGTGGTTTTGCAGAAAACAACGTCCGCGTCTACCAAAAGATGCATGTGCATGCTTAAAACGCGTTTTGGCACAAATCCATGTGCGGGTGCTAAAAAGAGCAGCTTCGGCATGCTTTTCACGTCGTTTGGTAGAAATCCACGCGCGCGTTCTGCCAAAAGCACCATTTGCATGCATATCGTGTGGTTTTGCAGAAAACAACTTCCGCGTCTACCAAAAGATGCATGTGCATGCTTAAAACGCGTTTTGGCGCAAATCCACGTACGGGTGCTAAAAAGAGCAGCATCGGCATGCTTTTCACGTTGTTTGGTAGAAATCCACGTGAGCGTTCTGCCAAAAGCACCATTTGCATGCATATCCTGTGGTTTTGCAGAAAACAGCGTCCGCGTCTACCAAAAGATGCATGTGCATGCTTAAAACGCGTTTTGGCACAAATCCATGTGCGGGTGCTAAAAAGAGCAGCATTGGCATGCTTTTCACGTCGTTTGGTAGAAATCCACGCGCGCGTTCTGCCAAAAGCACCATTTGCATGCATATCGTGTGGTTTTACAGAAAACAACCTCCGCGTCTACGAAAAGATGCATGTTCATGCTTAAAACGCGTTTTGGCAAAAATCCCTGTGCGGGTGCTAAAAAGAGCAGCATTGGCATGCTTTTCACGTCGTTTGGTAGAAATCCACGTGCGCGTTCTGCCAAAAGCACCATTTGCATGCATATCGTGTGGTTTTGCAGAAAACAGCGTCCGCGTCTACCAAAAGATGCATGTGCATGCTTAAAACACGTTTCGGCACAAATCCATGTGCGGGTGCTAAAAAGAGCAGCTTCGGCATGCTTTTCACGTCGTTTGGTAGAAATCCACGCGCGCGTTCTGCCAAAAGCACCATTTGCATGCATATCGTGTGGTTTTGCAGAAAACAACTTCCGCGTCTACCAAAAGATGCATGTGCATGCTTAAAACGCGTTTTGGCGCAAATCCACGTACGGGTGCTAAAAAGAGCAGCATCGGCATGCTTTTCACGTTGTTTGGTAGAAATCCACGTGAGCGTTCTGCCAAAAGCACCATTTGCATGCATATCCTGTGGTTTTGCAGAAAACAGCGTCCGCGTCTACCAAAAGATGCATGTGCATGCTTAAAACGCGTTTTGGCACAAATCCATGTGCGGGTGCTAAAAAGAGCAGCTTCGGCATGCTTTTCACGTCGTTTGGTAGAAATCCACGCGCGCGTTCTGCCAAAAGCACCATTTGCATGCATATCGTGTGGTTTTACAGAAAACAACCTCCGCGTCTACGAAAAGATGCATGTTCATGCTTAAAACGCGTTTTGGCAAAAATCCCTGTGCGGGTGCTAAAAAGAGCAGCATTGGCATGCTTTTCACGTCGTTTGGTAGAAATCCACGTGCGCGTTCTGCCAAAAGCACCATTTGCATGCATATCGTGTGGTTTTGCAGAAAACAGCGTCCGCGTCTACCAAAAGATGCATGTGCATGCTTAAAACACGTTTCGGCACAAATCCATGTGCGGGTGCTAAAAACAGCAGCATTGGCATGCTTTTCACGTCGTTTGGTAGAAATCCACGTGCGCGTTCTGCCAAAAGCACCATTTGCATGCATATCGTGTGGTTTTGCAGAAAACAACGTCCGCGTCTACCAAAAGAAGCATGTGCATGCTTAAAACGCGTTTTGGCACAAATCCATGTGCGGGTGCTCAAAAGAGCAGCATCGGCATGGTTTTCACGTCGTTTGGTAGAAATCCACGCGCGCGTTCTGCCAAAAGCACCATTTGCATGCATATCGTGTGGTTTTGCAGAAAACAACGTCCGCGTCTGCCAAAATATGCATGCGCATGCTTAAAACGCGTTTTGGCACAAATTCATGTGCGGGTGCTAAAAACAGCAGCATCGGCATGTTTTTCACGTCGTTTGGTAGAAATCCACGTGCGCGTTCTGCCAAAAGCACCATTTGCATGCATATCGTGTGGTTTTGTAGAAAACAGCGTCCGCGTCTACCAAAAGATGCATGTGCATGCTTAAAACGCGTTTTGGCACAAATCCATGTGCGGGTGCTAAAAAGAGCAGCATCGGCATGCTTTTCACGTCGTTTGGTAGAAATCCACGTGCGCGTTCTACCAAAAGCACCATTTGCATGCATATCGTGTGGTTTTGTAGAAAACAGCGTCCGCGTCTACCAAAAGATGCATGTGCATGCTTAAAACGCGTTTTGGCACAAATCCATGTGCGGATGCTAAAAAGAGCAGCATCGGCATGCTTTTCACGTCGTTTGGTAGAAATCCACGTGCGCGTTCTGCCAAAAGCACCATTTGCATGCATATCGTGTGGTTTTGCAGAAAACAACGTCCGCGTCTACCAAAATATGCATGCGCATGCTTAAAACGCGTTTTGGCACAAATCCATGTGCGGGTGCTAAAAAGAGCAGCATCGGCTTGCTTTTCACGTCGTTTGGTAGAAATCCACGTGCGCGTTCTGCCAAAAGCACCATTTGCATGCATATTATGTGGTTTTACAGAAAACAACGTCCGCGTCTACCAAAAGATGCATGTGCATGCTTAAAACGCGTTTTGGCACAAATCCACGTGCGGGTGCTAAAAAGAGCAGCATCGGAATGTTTTTCACGTCGTTTGGTAGAAATCCACGTGCGCGTTCTGCCAAAAACACCATTTGCATGCATATCGTGTGGTTTTGCAGACAACAACGTCCGTGTCTACCAAAATATGCATGCGCATGCTTAAAACGCGTTTTGGCACAAATCCATGTGCGGGTGCTCAAAAGAGCAGCATCGGCATGGTTTTCACGTCGTTTGGTAGAAATCCACGCGCGCGTTCTGCCAAAAGCACCATTTGCATGCATATCGTGTGGTTTTGCAGAAAACAACGTCCGCGTCTGCCAAAATATGCATGCGCATGCTTAAAACGCGTTTTGGCACAAATTCATGTGCGGGTGCTAAAAACAGCAGCATCGGCATGTTTCTCACGTCGTTTGGTAGAAATCCACGTGCGCGTTCTGCCAAAGCACCATTTGCATGCAAATCGTGTGGTTTTGCAGAAAACAACGTCCGCGTCTACCAAAAGATCCATGCGCATGCTTAAAACGCGTTTTGGCACAAATCCACGTGCGGGGGCTAAAAAGAGCAGCATTGGCATGCTTTTCACGTCGTTTGGTAGAAATCCACGTGCGCGTTCTCCCAAAAGCACCATTTGCATGCATATCGTGTGGTTTTGCAGAAAACAACGTCCGCGTCTACCAAAAGATGCATGTGCATGCTTAAAACGCCTTTTGGCACAAATCCATGTGCTGGTGCTAAAAAGAGCAGCATCGGTATGCTTTTCACGTCGTTTGGTAGAAATCCACGCGCGCGTTCTGCCAAAAGCACCATTTGCATGAATATCGTGTGGTTTTGCAGAAAACAACGTCCGTGTCTACCAAAAGATGCACGTGCATGCTTAAAACGCGTTTTGGCACAAATCCATGTGCGGGTGCTAAAAACAGCAGCTTCGGCATGCTTTTCGCGTCGTTCGGTAGAAATCCACGTGCGCGTTCTGCCAAAAGCACCATTTGCATGCATATCGTGTGGTTTTGCAGAAAACAACGTCCGCGTCTACCAAAAGATGCATGTGCATGCTTAAAACGCGTTTTGGCACAAATCCATGTGCGGGTGCTAAAAAGAGCAGCATCGGCATGTTTTTCACGTCGTTTGGTAGAAATCCACGTGCGCGTTCTGCCAAATGCACCATTTGCATGCATATCGTGTGGTTTTGCAGAAAACAACGTCCACGTCTACCAAAAGATCCATGCGGATGCTTAAAACGCGTTTTGGGACAAATCCACGTGCGGGTGCTAAAAAGAGCAGCATTGGCATGCTTTTCATGTCGTTTGGTAGAAATCCACGTGCGCGTTCTGCCAAAAGCACCATTTGCATGCATATCGTGTGGTTTTGCAGAAAACAACTTCCGCGTCTACCAAAAGATGCATGTGCATGCTTAAAACGCGTTTTGGCGCAAATCCACGTACGGGTGCTAAAAAGAGCAGCATCGGCATGCTTTTCACGTTGTTTGGTAGAAATCCACGTGAGCGTTCTGCCAAAAGCACCATTTGCATGCATATCCTGTGGTTTTGCAGAAAACAGCGTCCGCGTCTACCAAAAGATGCATGTGCATGCTTAAAACGCGTTTTGGCACAAATCCATGTGCGGGTGCTAAAAAGAGCAGCATTGGCATGCTTTTCACGTCGTTTGGTAGAAATCCACGAGCGCGTTCTGCCAAAAGCACCATTTGCATGCATATCGTGTGGTTTTACAGAAAACAACGTCCGCGTCTACGAAAAGATGCATGTTCATGCTTAAAACGCGTTTTGGCACAAATCCCTGTGCGGGTGCTAAAAAGAGCAGCATCGGCATGCTTTTCACGTCGTTTGGTAGAAATCCACGTGCGCGTTCTGCCAAAAGCACCATTTGCATGCATATCGTGTGGTTTTGTAGAAAACAGCGTCCGCGCCTACCAAAAGATGCATGTGCATGCTTAAAACGCGTTTTGGCACAAATCCATGTGCGGATGCTAAAAAGAGCAGCATCGGCATGCTTTTCACGTCGTTTGGTAGAAATCCACGTGCGCGTTCTGCCAAAAGCACCATTTGCATGCATATCGTGTGGTTTTGCAGAAAACAACGTCCGCGCCTACCAAAATATGCATGCGCATGCTTAAACGCGTTTTGGCACAAATCCATGAGCGGGTGCTAAAAAGAGCAGCATCGGCTTGCTTTTCACGTCGTTTGGTAGAAATCCACGTGCGCGTTCTGCCAAAAGCACCATTTGCATGCATATCATGTGGTTTTACAGAAAACAACGTCCGCGTCTACCAAAGATGCATGTGCATGCTTAAAACGCGTTTTGGCACAAATCCACGTGCGGGTGCTAAAAAGAGCAGCATCGGAATGTTTTTCACGTCGTTTGGTAGAAATCCACGTGCGCGTTCTGCCAAAAACACCATTTGCATGCATATCGTGTGGTTTTGCAGACAACAACGTCCGTGTCTACCAAAATATGCATGCGCATGCTTAAAACGCGTTTTGGCACAAATCCATGTGCGGGTGCTCAAAAGAGCAGCATCGGCATGGTTTTCACGTCGTTTGGTAGAAATCCACGCGCGCGTTCTGCCAAAAGCACCATTTGCATGCATATCGTGTGGTTTTGCAGAAAACAACGTCCGCGTCTGCCAAAATATGCATGCGCATGCTTAAAACGCGTTTTGGCACAAATTCATGTGCGGGTGCTAAAAACAGCAGCATCGGCATGTTTTTCACGTCGTTTGGTAGAAATCCACGTGCGCGTTCTGCCAAAGCACCATTTGCATGCAAATCGTGTGGTTTTGCAGAAAACAACGTCCGCGTCTACCAAAAGATCCATGCGCATGCTTAAAACGCGTTTTGGCACAAATTCACGTGCGGGGGCTAAAAAGAGCAGCATTGGCATGCTTTTCACGTCGTTTGGTAGAAATCCACGTGCGCGTTCTCCCAAAAGCACCATTTGCATGCATATCGTGTGGTTTTGCAGAAAACAACGTCCGCGTCTACCAAAAGATGCATGTGCATGCTTAAAACGCCTTTTGGCACAAATCCATGTGCTGGTGCTAAAAAGAGCAGCATCGGCATGCTTTTCACGTCGTTTGGTAGAAATCCACGCGCGCGTTCTGCCAAAAGCACCATTTGCATGAATATCGTGTGGTTTTGCAGAAAACAACGTCCGTGTCTACCAAAAGATGCACGTGCATGCTTAAAACGCGTTTTGGCACAAATCCATGTGCGGGTGCTAAAAAGAGCAGCTTCGGCATGCTTTTCGCGTCGTTCGGTAGAAATCCACGTGCGCGTTCTGCCAAAAGCACCATTTGCATGCATATCGTGTGGTTTTGCAGAAAACAACGTCCGCGTCTACCAAAAGATGCATGTGCATGCTTAAAACGCGTTTTGGCACAAATCCACGTACGGGTGCTAAAAAGAGCAGTATCGGCATGCTTTTCACGTCGTTTGGTAGAAATCCACGTGCGCGTTCTGCCGAAAGCACCATTTGCATGCATATCGTGTGGTTTTGCAGAAAACAGCGTCCGCGTCTACCAAAAGATGCATGTGCATGCTAAAACGCGTTTTGGCACAAATCCATGTGCGGGTGCTAAAAAGAGCAGCTTCGGCATGCTTTTCGCGTCGTTCGGTAGAAATCCACGTGCGCGTTCTGCCAAAAGCACCATTTGCATGCATATCGTGTGGTTTTGTAGAAAACAACTTCCGCGTCTACCAAAAGATGAATGTGCATGCTTAAAACGCGTTTTGGCGCAAATCCACGTACGGGTGCTAAAAAGAGCAGCATCGGCATGCTTTTCACGTTGTTTGGTAGAAATCCACGTGAGCGTTCTGCCAAAAGCACCATTTGCATGCATATCCTGTGGTTTTGCAGAAAACAGCGTCCGCGTCTACCAAAAGATGCATGTGCATGCTTAAAACGCGTTTTGGCACAAATCCATGTGCGGGTGCTAAAAAGAGCAGCATTGGCATGCTTTTCACGTCGTTTGGTAGAAATCCACGAGCGCGTTCTGCCAAAAGCACCATTTGCATGCATATCGTGTGGTTTTACAGAAAACAACGTCCGCGTCTACGAAAAGATGCATGTTCATGCTTAAAACGCGTTTTGGCACAAATCCCTGTGCGGGTGCTAAAAAGAGCAGCATCGGCATGCTTTTCACGTCGTTTGGTAGAAATCCACGTGCGCGTTCTGCCAAAAGCACCATTTGCATGCATATCGTGTGGTTTTGTAGAAAACAGCGTCCGCGTCTACCAAAAGATGCATGTGCATGCTTAAAACGCGTTTTGGCACAAATCCATGTGCGGGTGCTAAAAAGAGCAGCATCGGCATGCTTTTCACGTCGTTTGGTAGAAATCCACGTGCGCGTTCTGCCAAAAGCACCATTTGCATGCATATCGTGTGGTTTTGTAGAAAACAGCGTCCGCGTCTACCAAAAGATGCATGTGCATGCTTAAAACGCGTTTTGGCACAAATCCATGTGCGGATGCTAAAAAGAGCAGCATCGGCATGCTTTTCACGTCGTTTGGTAGAAATCCACGTGCGCGTTCTGCCAAAAGCACCATTTGCATGCATATCGTGTGGTTTTGCAGAAAACAACGTCCGCGCCTACCAAAATATGCATGCGCATGCTTAAAACGCGTTTTGGCACAAATCCATGTGCGGGTGCTAAAAAGAGCAGCATCGGCTTGCTTTTCACGTCGTTTGGTAGAAATCCACGTGCGCGTTCTGCCAAAAGCACCATTTGCATGCATATCATGTGGTTTTACAGAAAACAACGTCCGCGTCTACCAAAGATGCATGTGCATGCTTAAAACGCGTTTTGGCACAAATCCACGTGCGGGTGCTAAAAAGAGCAGCATCGGAATGTTTTTCACGTCGTTTGGTAGAAATCCACGTGCGCGTTCTGCCAAAAACACCATTTGCATGCATATCGTGTGGTTTTGCAGACAACAACGTCCGTGTCTACCAAAATATGCATGCGCATGCTTAAAACGCGTTTTGGCACAAATCCATGTGCGGGTGCTCAAAAGAGCAGCATCGGCATGGTTTTCACGTCGTTTGGTAGAAATCCACGCGCGCGTTCTGCCAAAAGCACCATTTGCATGCATATCGTGTGGTTTTGCAGAAAACAACGTCCGCGTCTGCCAAAATATGCATGCGCATGCTTAAAACGCGTTTTGGCACAAATTCATGTGCGGGTGCTAAAAACAGCAGCATCGGCATGTTTTTCACGTCGTTTGGTAGAAATCCACGTGCGCGTTCTGCCAAAGCACCATTTGCATGCAAATCGTGTGGTTTTGCAGAAAACAACGTCCGCGTCTACCAAAAGATCCATGCGCATGCTTAAAACGCGTTTTGGCACAAATCCACGTGCGGGGGCTAAAAAGAGCAGCATTGGCATGCTTTTCACGTCGTTTGGTAGAAATCCACGTGCGCGTTCTCCCAAAAGCACCATTTGCATGCATATCGTGTGGTTTTGCAGAAAACAACGTCCGCGTCTAACAAAAGATGCATGTGCATGCTTAAAACGCCTTTTGGCACAAATCCATGTGCTGGTGCTAAAAAGAGCAGCATCGGCATGCTTTTCACGTCGTTTGGTAGAAATCCACGCGCGCGTTCTGCCAAAAGCACCATTTGCATGAATATCGTGTGGTATTGCAGAAAACAACGTCCGTGTCTACCAAAAGATGCACGTGCATGCTTAAAACGCGTTTTGGCACAAATCCATGTGCGGGTGCTAAAAAGAGCAGCTTCGGCATGCTTTTCGCGTCGTTCGGTAGAAATCCACGTGCGCGTTCTGCCAAAAGCACCATTTGCATGCATATCGTGTGGTTTTGCAGAAAACAACGTCCGCGTCTACCAAAAGATGCATGTGCATGCTTAAAACGCGTTTTGGCACAAATCCACGTACGGGTGCTAAAAAGAGCAGTATCGGCATGCTTTTCACGTCGTTTGGTAGAAATCCACGTGCGCGTTCTGCCGAAAGCACCATTTGCATGCATATCGTGTGGTTTTGCAGAAAACAGCGTCCGCGTCTACCAAAAGATGCATGTGCATGCTAAAACACGTTTTGGCACAAATCCATGTGCGGGTGCTAAAAAGAGCAGCATTGGCATGCTTGTCACGTCGTTTGGTAGAAATCCACGTGCGCGTTCTGCCAAAAGCACCATTTGCATGCATATCTTGTGGTTTTGCAGAAAACGACGTCCGCGTCTACCAAAAGATCCATGCGCATGCTTAAAACGCGTTTTGGCACAAATCCATGTGCGGGTGCTAAAAAGAGCAGCATCGGCATGTTTTTCACGTCGGTTGGTAGAAATCCACGTGCGCGTTCTGCCAAAAGCACCATTTGCATGCATATCGTGTGGTTTTGCAGAAAACAACGTCCGCGTCTACCAAAAGATCCATGCGGATGCTTAAAACGCGTTTTGGGACAAATCCACGTGCGGGTGCTAAAAAGAGCAGCATTGGCATGCTTTTCACGTCGTTTGGTAGAAATCCACGTGCGCGTTCTGCCAAAAGCACCATTTGCATGCATATCGTGTGGTTTTGCAGAAAACAACGTCCGCGTCTACCAAAAGATGCATGTGCATGCTTAAAACGCGTTTTGGCACAAATCCATGTACGGGTGCGAAAAAGAGCAGCATCGGCATGTTTTTCACGTCGTTTGGTAGAAATCCAGGTGCGCGTTCTGCCAAAAGCACCATTTGCATGCATATCGTGTGGTTTTGCAGAAAACAACGTCCGCGTCTACCAAAAGATCCATGCGCATGCTTAAAACGCGTTTTGGCACAAATACACGTGCGGGTGCTAAAAAGAGCAGCATTGACATGCTTTTCACGTCGTTTGGTAGAAATCCACATGCGCGTTCTGCCAAAAGCACCATTTGCATGCATATCGTGTGGTTTTGCAGAAAACAACGTCCGGGTCTACGAAAAGATGCATGTGCATGCTAAAACGCGTTTTGGCACAAATCCACGTGCGGGTGCTAAAAAGAGCAGCATTGGCATGCTTTTCACGTCGTTTGGTAGAAATTCACGTGCGCGTTCTGCCAAAAGCACCATTTGCATGCATATCGTGTGGTTTTGCAGAAAACAACGTCCGCGTCCACCAAAAGATGCATGCGCATGCTTAAAACGCGTTTCGGCACAAATCCATGTACGGGTGCGAAAAAGAGCAGCACCGGCATGTTTTTCACGTCGTTTGGTAGAAATCCACGTGCGCGTTCTGCCCAAAAGCACCATTTGCATGCATATCGTGTGGTTTTGCAGAAAACAACGTCCGCGTCTAGCAAAAGATGCATGTGCATGCTTAAAACGCGTTTTGGCACAAATCCATGTGCGGGTGCTAAAAAGAGCAGCGTCGGCATGCTTTTCACGTCGTTTGGTGGAAATCCACGTGCGCGTTCTGCCAAAAGCACCATTTGCATGCATATCGTGTGGTTTTGCAGAAAACAACGTCCGCGTCTACCAAAAGATGCATGTGCATGCTTAAAACGCGTTTTGGCACAAATCCACGTACGGGTGCTAAAAAGAGCAGTATCGGCATGCTTTTCACGTCGTTTGGTAGAAATCCACGTGCGCGTTCTGCCAAAAGCACCATTTGCATGTATATCGTGTGGTTTTGCAGAAAACAGCGTCCGCGTCTACCAAAAGATGCATGTGCATGCTTAAAACACGTTTTGGCACAAATCCATGTGCGGGTGCTAAAAAGAGCAGCATTGGCATGCTTTTCACGTCGTTTGGTAAAAATCCACGTGCGCGTTCTGCCAAAAGCACCATTTGCATGCATATCGTGTGGTTTTGCAGAAAACAACGTCCGCATCTACCAAAAGATGCATGCGCATGCTTAAAACGCGTTTTGGCACAAATCCATGTGCGGGTGCTAAAAAGAGCAGCATCGGCATGTTTTTCACGTCGTTTGGTAGAAATCCACGTGCGCGTTCTGCCAAAAGCACCATTTGCATGCATATCGTGTGGTTTTGCAGAAAACAACGTCCGCGTCTACCAAAAGATTCATGCGCATGCTTAAAACGCGTTTTGGCACAAATCCACGTGCGGGTGCTAAAAAGAGCAGCATTGACATGCTTTTCACGTCGTTTGGTAGAAATCCACATGCGCGTTCTGCCAAAAGCACCATTTGCATGCATATCTTGTGGTTTTGCAGAAAACAACGTCCGGGTCTACCAAAAGATGCATGTGCATGCTAAAACGCGTTTTGGCACAAATCCACGTGCGGGTGCTAAAAAGAGCAGCATTGGCATGCTTTTCACGTCGTTTGGTAGAAATTCACGTGCGCGTTCTGCCAAAAGCACCATTTGCATGCATATCGTGTGGTTTTGCAGAAAACAACGTCCGCGTCCACCAAAAGATGCATGCGCATGCTTAAAACGCGTTTTGGCACAAATCCATGTACGGGTGCGAAAAAGAGCAGCACCGGCATGTTTTTCACGTCGTTTGGTAGAAATCCACGTGCGCGTTCTGCCAAAAGCACCATTTGCATGCATATCGTGTGGTTTTGCAGAAAACAACGTCCGCGTCTAACAAAAGATCCATGCGCATGCTTAAAACGCGTTTTGGCACAAATCCACGTGCGGGTGCTAAAAAGAGCAGCATTGACATGCTTTTCACGTCGTTTGGTAGAAATCCACATGCGCGTTCTGCCAAAAGCACCATTTGCATGCATATCGTGTGGTTTTGCAGAAAACAACGTCCGGGTCTACCAAAAGATGCATGTGCATGCTTAAAACGCGTTTTGGCACAAATCCACGTGCGGGTGCTAAAAAGAGCAGCATTGGCATGCGTTTCACGTCGTTTGGTAGAAATTCACGTGCGCGTTCTGCCAAAAGCACAATTTGCATGCATATCGTGTGGTTTTGCAGAAAACAACGTCCGGGTCTACCAAAAGATGCATGTGCATGCTAAAACGCGCTTTGGCACAAATCCACGTGCGGGTGCTAAAAAGAGCAGCATTGGCATGCTTTTCACGTCGTTTGGTAGAAATTCACGTGCGCGTTCTGCCAAAAGCACCATTTGCATGCATATCGTGTGGTTTTGCAGAAAACAACGTCCGCGTCTACCAAAAGATCCATGCGCATGCTTAAAACGCGTTTTGGCAGAAATCCATGTGCGGGTGCTAAAAAGAGCAGCATCGGCATGTTTTTCACGTCGTTTGGTAGAAATCCACGTGCGCGTTCTGCCAAAAGCACCATTTGCATGCATATCGTGTGGTTTTGCAGAAAACAACGTCCGCGTCTAACAAAAGATCCATGCGCATGCTTAAAACGCGTTTTGGCACAAATCCACGTGCGGGTGCTAAAAAGAGCAGCATTGACATGCTTTTCACGTCGTTTGGTAGAAATCCACATGCGCGTTCTGCCAAAAGCACCATTTGCATGCATATCGTGTGGTTTTGCAGAAAACAACGTCCGGGTCTACCAAAAGATGCATGTGCATGCTTAAAACGCGTTTTGGCACAAATCCACGTGCGGGTGCTAAAAAGAGCAGCATTGGCATGCGTTTCACGTCGTTTGGTAGAAATTCACGTGCGCGTTCTGCCAAAAGCACAATTTGCATGCATATCGTGTGGTTTTGCAGAAAACAGCGTCCGCGACTACTAAAAGATGCATGTGCATGCTTAAAACGCGTTTTGGCAGAAATTCATGTGCGGGTGCTAAAAAGAGCAGTATCGGCATGCTTTTCACGTCGTTTGGTAGAAATCCACGTGCGTGTTCTGCCAAAAGCACCATTTGCATGTATATCGTGTGGTTTTGCAGAAAACAGCGTCCGCGTCTACCAAAAGATGCATGTGCATGCGTAAAACACGTTTTGGGACAAATCCACGTGCGGGTGCTAAAAAGAGCAGCATTGGCATGCTTTTCACGTCGTTTGGTAGAAATCCACGTGCGCGTTCTGCCAAAAGCACCATTTGCATGCATATCGTGTGGTTTTGCAGAAAACAACGTCCGCGTCTACCAAAAGATGCATGTGCATGCTTAAAACGCGTTTTGGCACAAATCCATGTGCGGGTGCTAAAAAGAGCAGCATCGGCATGTTTTTCACGTCGTTTGGTAGAAATCCACGTGCGCGTTCTCCCAAAAGCACCATTTGCATGCATATCGTGTGGTTTTGCAGAAAACAACGTCCGCGTCTACCAAAAGATCCATGCGCATGCTTAAAACGCGTTTTGGCACAAATCCACGTGCGGGTGCTAAAAAGAGGAGCATTGACATGCTTTTCACGTCGTTTGGTAGAAATCCACATGCGCGTTCTGCCAAAAGCACCATTTGCATGCATATCGTGTGGTTTTGCAGAAAACAACGTCCGGGTCTACCAAAAGATGCATGTGCATGCTTAAAACGCGTTTTGGCACAAATCCACGTGCGGGTGCTAAAAAGAGCAGCATTGGCATGCGTTTCACGTCGTTTGGTAGAAATTCACGTGCGCGTTCTGCCAAAAGCACAATTTGCATGCATATCGTGTGGTTTTGCAGAAAACAGCGTCCGCGTCTACTAAAAGATGCATGTGCATGCTTAAAACGCGTTTTGGCAGAAATTCATGTGCGGGTGCTAAATAGAGCAGCATTGACATGCTTTTCACGTCGTTTGGTAGAAATCCACGTGCGCGTTCTTTGAAAAGCACCATTTGCATGCATATCGTGTGGTTTTGCAGAAAACAACGTCCGCGTCTACCAAAAGATGCATGTGCATGCTTAAAACGCGTTTTGGCACAAATCCACGTACGGGTGCTAAAAAGAGCAGTATCGGCATGCTTTTCACGTCGTTTGGTAGAAATCCACGTGCGTGTTCTGCCAAAAGCACCATTTGCATGCATATCGTGTGGTTTTGCAGAAAACAGCGTCCGCGTCTACCAAAAGATGCATGTGCATGCGTAAAACACGTTTTGGGACAAATCCACGTGCGGGTGCTAAAAAGAGCAGCATTGGCATGCTTTTCACGTCGTTTGGTAGAAATCCACGTGCGCGTTCTCCCAAAAGCACCATTTGCATGCATATCGTGTGGTTTTGCAGAAAACAGCGTCCGCGTCTACCAAAAGATGCATGTGCATGCTTAAAACGCGTTTTGGCAGAAATTCATGTGCGGGTGCTAAATAGAGCAGCATTGACATGCTTTTCACGTCGTTTGGTAGAAATCCACGTGCGCGTTCTTTGAAAAGCACCATTTGCATGCATATCGTGTGGTTTTGCAGAAAACAACGTCCGCGTCTACCAAAAGATGCATGTGCATGCTTAAAACGCGTTTTGGCACAAATCCACGTACGGGTGCTAAAAAGAGCAGTATCGGCATGCTTTTCACGTCGTTTGGTAGAAATCCACGTGCGCGTTCTGCCAAAAGCACCATTTGCATGCATATCGTGTGGTTTTGCAGAAAACAACGTCCGCGTCTACCAAAAGATGCATGTGCATGCTTAAAACGCGTTTTGGCACAAATCCACGTGCGGGTGCTAAAAAGAGCAGCATCGGCATGTTTTTCACGTCGTTTGGTAGAAATCCACGTGCGCGTTCTCCCAAAAGCACCATTTGCATGCATATCGTGTGGTTTTGCAGAAAACAACGTCCGCGTCTACCAAAAGATCCATGCGCATGCTTAAAACGCGTTTTGACACAAATCCACGTGCGTGTGCTAAAAAGAGCAGCATTGGCATGCTTTTCACGTCATTTGGTAGAAATCCAAGTGCGCGTTCTGCCAAAAGCACCATTTGCATGCATATCGTGTGGTTTTGCAGAAAACAACGTCCGCGTCTACCAAAAGATGCATGTGCATGCTTAAAACGCGTTTTGGCACAAATCCATGTGCGGGTGCTAAAAAGAGCAGCATTGGCATGCTTTTCACGTCGTTTGGTAGAAATCCACGTGCGCGTTCTGCCAAAAGCACCATTTGAATGCATATCGTGTGGTTTTGCAGAAAACAACGTCCGCGTCTACCAAAAGATGCATGTGCATGCTTAAAACGCGTTTTGGCACAAATCCATGTGCGGGTGCTAAAAAGAGCAGCATCGGCATGCTTTTCACGTCGTTTGGTGGAAATCCACGTGCGCGTTCTGCCAAAAGCACCATTTGCATGCATATCGTGTGGTTTTGCAGAAAACAACCTCCGCGTCTACCAAAAGATGCATGCGCATGCTTAAAACGCGTTTTGGCACAAATCCATGTACGGGTGCTAAAAAGAGCAGCATCGGCATGCTTTTCACGTCGTTTGGTAGAAATCCACGTGCGCGTTCTGCCAAAAGCACCATTTGAATGCATATCGTGTGGTTTTGCAGAAAACAACGTCCGCGTCTACCAAAAGATGCATGTGCATGCTTAAAACGCGTTTTGGCACAAATCCATGTGCGGGTGCTAAAAAGAGCAGCATCGGCATGCTTTTCACGTCGTTTGGTGGAAATCCACGTGCGCGTTCTGCCAAAAGCACCATTTGCATGCATATCGTGTGGTTTTGCAGAAAACAACCTCCGCGTCTACCAAAAGATGCATGCGCATGCTTAAAACGCGTTTTGGCACAAATCCATGTACGGGTGCTAAAAAGAGCAGCATCGGCATGCTTTTCACGTCGTTTGGTGGAAATCCACGTGCGCGTTCTGCCAAAAGCACCATTTGCATGCATATCGTGTGGTTTTGCAGAAAACAACGTCCGCGTCTACCAAAAGATGCATGTGCACGCTTAAAACGCGTTTTGGCACAAATCCACGTACGGGCGCTAAAAAGAGCAGTATCGGCATGCTTTTCACGTGGTTTGGTAGAAATCCACGTGCGCGTTCTGCCAAAAGCACCATTTGCATGTATATCGTGTGGTTTTGCAGAAAACAGCGTCCGCGTCTACCAAAAGATGCATGTGCATGCTTAAAACACGTTTTGGCACAAATCCATGTGCGGGTGCTAAAAAAAGCAGCATTGGCATGCTTTTCACGTCGTTTGGTAAAAATCCACGTGCGCGTTCTGCCAAAAGCACCATTTGCATGCATATCGTGTGGTTTTGCAGAAAACAACGTCCGCGTCTACCAAAAGATGCATGCGCATGCTTAAAACGCGTTTTGGCACAAATCCATGTGCGGGTGCTAAAAAGAGCAGCATCGGCATGTTTTTCACGTCGTTTGGTAGAAATCCACGTGCGCGTTCTGCCAAAAGCACCATTTGCATGCATATCGTGTGGTTTTGCAGAAAACAGCGTCCGCGTCTACCAAAAGATGCATGTGCATGCTTAAAACACGTTTTGGCACAAATCCATGTGCGGGTGCTAAAAAGAGCAGCATTGGCATGCTTTTCACGTCGTTTGGTAAAAATCCACGTGCGCGTTCTGCCAAAAGCACCATTTGCATGCAGATCGTGTGGTTTTGCAGAAAACAACGTCCGCGTCTAGCAAAAGATGCATGTGCATGCTTAAAACGCGTTTTGGCACAAATCCATGTGCGGGTGCTAAAAAGAGCAGCGTCGGCATGCTTTTCACGTCGTTTGGTGGAAATCCACGTGCGCGTTCTGCCAAAAGCACCATTTGCATGCATATCGTGTGGTTTTGCAGAAAACAACGTCCGCGTCTACCAAAAGATGCATGCGCATGCTTAAAACGCGTTTTGGCACAAATCCATGTGCGGGTGCTAAAAAGAGCAGCATCGGCATGTTTTTCACGTCGTTTGGTAGAAATCCACGTGCGCGTTCTGCCAAAAGCACCATTTGCATGCATATCGTGTGGTTTTGCAGAAAACAACGTCCGCGTCTACCAAAAGATTCATGCGCATGCTTAAAACGCGTTTTGGCACAAATCCACGTGCGGGTGCTAAAAAGAGCAGCATCGACATGCTTTTCACGTCGTTTGGTAGAAATCCACATGCGCGTTCTGCCAAAAGCACCATTTGCATGCATATCTTGTGGTTTTGCAGAAAACAACGTCCGGGTCTACCAAAAGATGCATGTGCATGCTAAAACGCGTTTTGGCACAAACTCACGTGCGGGTGCTAAAAAGAGCAGCATTGGCATGCTTTTCACGTCGTTTGGTAGAAATTCACGTGCGCGTTCTGCCAAAAGCACCATTTGCATGCATATCGTGTGGTTTTGCAGAAAACAACGTCCGCGTCCACCAAAAGATGCATGCGCATGCTTAAAACGCGTTTTGGCACAAATCCATGTACGGGTGCGAAAAAGAGCAGCACCGGCATGTTTTTCACGTCGTTTGGTAGAAATCCACGTGCGCGTTCTGCCAAAAGCACCATTTGCATGCATATCGTGTGGTTTTGCAGAAAACAACGTCCGCGTCTAACAAAAGATCCATGCGCATGCTTAAAACGCGTTTTGGCACAAATCCACGTGCGGGTGCTAAAAAGAGCAGCATTGACATGCTTTTCACGTCGTTTGGTAGAAATCCACATGCGCGTTCTGCCAAAAGCACCATTTGCATGCATATCGTGTGGTTTTGCAGAAAACAACGTCCGGGTCTACCAAAAGATGCATGTGCATGCTTAAAACGCGTTTTGGCACAAATCCACGTGCGGGTGCTAAAAAGAGCAGCATCGGCATGTTTTTCACGTCGTTTGGTAGAAATCCACGTGCGCGTTCTGCCAAAAGCACCATTTGCATGCATATCGTGTGGTTTTGCAGAAAACAACGTCCGCGTCTAACAAAAGATCCATGCGCATGCTTAAAACGCGTTTTGGCACAAATCCACGTGCGGGTGCTAAAAAGAGCAGCATTGACATGCTTTTCACGTCGTTTGGTAGAAATCCACATGCGCGTTCTGCCAAAAGCACCATTTGCATGCATATCGTGTGGTTTTGCAGAAAACAACGTCCGGGTCTACCAAAAGATGCATGTGCATGCTCAAAACGCGTTTTGGCACAAATCCACGTGCGGGTGCTAAAAAGAGCAGCATTGACATGCTTTTCACGTCGTTTGGTAGAAATCCACATGCGCGTTCTGCCGAAAGCACCATTTGCATGCATATCGTGTGGTTTTGCAGAAAACAACGTCCGGGTCTACCAAAAGATGCATGTGCATGCTTAAAACGCGTTTTGGCACAAATCCACGTGCGGGTGCTAAAAAGAGCAGCATTGGCATGCGTTTCACGTCGTTTGGTAGAAATTCACGTGCGCGTTCTGCCAAAAGCACAATTTGCATGCATATCGTGTGGTTTTGCAGAAAACAGCGTCCGCGTCTACTAAAAGATGCATGTGCATGCTTAAAACGCGTTTTGGCAGAAATTCATGTGCGGGTGCTAAATAGAGCAGCATTGACATGCTTTTCACGTCGTTTGGTAGAAATCCACGTGCGCGTTCTGCGAAAAGCACCATTTGCATGCATATCGTGTGGTTTTGCAGAAAACAACGTCCGCGTCTACCAAAAGATGCATGTGCATGCTTAAAACGCGTTTTGGCACAAATCCACGTACGGGTGCTAAAAAGAGCAGTATCGGCATGCTTTTCACGTCGTTTGGTAGAAATCCACGTGCGTGTTCTGCCAAAAGCACCATTTGCATGTATATCGTGTGGTTTTGCAGAAAACAGCGTCCGCGTCTACCAAAAGATGCATGTGCATGCGTAAAACACGTTTTGGGACAAATCCACGTGCGGGTGCTAAAAAGAGCAGCATTGGCATGCTTTTCACGTCGTTTGGTAGAAATCCACGTGCGCGTTCTGCCAAAAGCACCATTTGCATGCATATCGTGTGGTTTTGCAGAAAACAACGTCCGCGTCTACCAAAAGATGCATGTGCATGCTTAAAACGCGTTTTGGCACAAATCCATGTGCGGGTGCTAAAAAGAGCAGCATCGGCATGTTTTTCACGTCGTTTGGTAGAAATCCACGTGCGCGTTCTCCCAAAAGCACCATTTGCATGCATATCGTGTGGTTTTGCAGAAAACAACGTCCGCGTCTACCAAAAGATCCATGCGCATGCTTAAAACGCGTTTTGGCACAAATCTATGTGCGGGTGCTAAAAAGAGCAGCATCGGCATGCTTTTCACGTCGTTTGGTAGAAATCCAGGTGCGCGTTCTGCCAAAAGCACCATTTGCATGCATATCGTGTGGTTTTACAGAAAACAACGTCCGCGTCTACCAAAAGATGCATGTGCTTGCTTAAAACGCCTTTTGGCACAAATCCACGTGCGGGTGCTAAAAAGAGCAGCATCGGCATGTTTTTCACGTCGTTTGGTAGAAATCCACGTGCGCGTTCTGCCAAAAGCACCATTTGCATGCATATCGTGTGGTTTTGCAGAAAACAACGTCCGCGTCTACCAAAAGATCCATGCGCATGCTTAAAACGCGTTTTGACACAAATCCACGTGCGTGTGCTAAAAAGAGCAGCATTGGCATGCTTTTCACGTCATTTGGTAGAAATCCACGTGCGCGTTCTGCCAAAAGCACCATTTGCATGCATATCGTGTGGTTTTGCAGAAAACAACGTCCGCGTCTACCAAAAGATGCATGTGCATGCTTAAAACGCGTTTTGGCACAAATCCATGTGCTGGTGCTAAAAAGAGCAGCATTGGCATGCTTTTCACGTTGTTTGGTAGAAATCCACGTGCGCGTTCTGCCAAAAGCACCATTTGCATGCATATCGTGTGGTTTTGCAGAAAACAACGTCCGCGTCTACCAAAAGATGCATGTGCATGCTTAAAACGCGTTTTGGCACAAATCCATGTGCGGGTGCTAAAAAGAGCAGCATCGGCATGCTTTTCACGTCGTTTGGTGGAAATCCACGTGCGCGTTCTGCCAAAAGCACCATTTGCATGCATATCGTGTGGTTTTGCAGAAAACAACCTCCGCGTCTACCAAAAGATGCATGCGCATGCTTAAAACGCGTTTTGGCACAAATCCATGTACGGGTGCGAAAAAGAGCAGCACCGGCATATTTTTCACGGCGTTTGGTAGAAATCCACGTGCGCGTTCTGCCAAAAGCACCATTTCCATGCATATCGTGTGGTTTTGCAGAAAACAACGTCCGCGTCTACCAAAAGATCCATGCGCATGCTTAAAACGCGTTTTGGCAGAAATCCATGTGCGGGTGCTAAAAAGAGCAGCATCGGCATGTTTTTCACGTCGTTTGGTAGAAATCCACGTGCGCGTTCTGCCAAAAGCACCATTTGCATGCATATCGTGTGGTTTTGCAGAAAACAACGTCCGCGTCTACCAAAAGATCCATGCGCATGCTTAAAACGCGTTTTGGCACAAATCCACGTGCGGGTGCTAAAAAGAGCAGCATTGACATGCTTTTCACGTCGTTTGGTAGAAATCCACATGCGCGTTCTGCCAAAAGCACCATTTGCATGCATATCGTGTGGTTTTGCAGAAAACAACGTCCGGGTCTACCGAAAGATGCATGTGCATGCTAAAACGCGTTTTGGCACAAATCCACGTGCGGGTGCTAAAAAGAGCAGCATTGGCATGCTTTTCACGTCGTTTGGTAGAAATTCACGTGCGCGTTCTGCCAAAAGCACCATTTGCATGCATATCGTGTGGTTTTGCAGAAAACAACGTCCGCGTCCACCAAAAGATGCATGCGCATGCTTAAAACGCGTTTCGGCACAAATCCATGTACGGGTGCGAAAAAGAGCAGCACCGGCATGTTTTTCACGTCGTTTGGTAGAAATCCACGTGCGCGTTCTGCCAAAAGCACCATTTGCATGCATATCGTGTGGTTTTGCAGAAAACAACGTCCGCGTCTACCAAAAGATCCATGCGCATGCTTAAAACGCGTTTTGGCAGAAATCCATGTGCGGGTGCTAAAAAGAGCAGCATCGGCATGTTTTTCACGTCGTTTGGTAGAAATCCACGTGCGCGTTCTGCCAAAAGCACCATTTGCATGCATATCGTGTGGTTTTGCAGAAAACAACGTCCGCGTCTAACAAAAGATCCATGCGCATGCTTAAAACGCGTTTTGGCACAAATCCACGTGCGGGTGCTAAAAAGAGCAGCATTGACATGCTTTTCACGTCGTTTGGTAGAAATCCACATGCGCGTTCTGCCAAAAGCACCATTTGCATGCATATCGTGTGGTTTTGCAGAAAACAACGTCCGGGTCTACCAAAAGATGCATGTGCATGCTCAAAACGCGTTTTGGCACAAATCCACGTGCGGGTGCTAAAAAGAGCAGCATTGGCATGCGTTTCACGTCGTTTGGTAGAAATTCACGTGCGCGTTCTGCCAAAAGCACAATTTGCATGCATATCGTGTGGTTTTGCAGAAAACAGCGTCCGCGTCTACTAAAAGATGCATGTGCATGCTTAAAACGCGTTTTGGCAGAAATTCATGTGCGGGTGCTAAATAGAGCAGCATTGACATGCTTTTCACGTCGTTTGGTAGAAATCCACGTGCGCGTTCTGCGAAAAGCACCATTTGCATGCATATCGTGTGGTTTTGCAGAAAACAACGTCCGCGTCTAGCAAAAGATGCATGTGCATGCTTAAAACGCGTTTTGGCACAAATCCATGTGCGGGTGCTAAAAAGAGCAGCATCGGCATGCTTTTCACGTCGTTTGGTAAAAATCCACGTGCGCGTTCTGCCAAAAGCACCATTTGCATGCAGATCGTGTGGTTTTGCAGAAAACAACGTCCGCGTCTAGCAAAAGATGCATGTGCATGCTTAAAACGCGTTTTGGCACAAATCCATGTGCGGGTGCTAAAAAGAGCAGCATCGGCATGCTTTTCACGTCGCTTGGTGGAAATCCACGTGCGCGTTCTGCCAAAAGCACCATTTGCATGCATATCGTGTGGTTTTGCAGAAAACAACGTCCGCGTCTACCAAAAGATGCATGTGCATGCTTAAAACGCGTTTTGGCACAAATCCACGTACGGGTGCTAAAAAGAGCAGTATCGGCATGCTTTTCACGTGGTTTGGTAGAAATCCACGTGCGCGTTCTGCCAAAAGCACCATTTGCATGTATATCGTGTGGTTTTGCAGAAAACAGCGTCCGCGTCTACCAAAAGATGCATGTGCATGCTTAAAACACGTTTTGGCACAAATCCATGTGCGGGTGCTAAAAAAAAGCAGCATTGGCATGCTTTTCACGTCGTTTGGTAAAAATCCACGTGCGCGTTCTGCCAAAAGCACCATTTGCATGCATATCGTGTGGTTTTGCAGAAAACAACGTCCGCGTCTACCAAAAGATGCATGCGCATGCTTAAAACGCGTTTTGGCACAAATCCATGTGCGGGTGCTAAAAAGAGCAGCATCGGCATGTTTTTCACGTGGTTTGGTAGAAATCCACGTGCGCGTTCTGCCAAAAGCACCATTTGCATGTATATCGTGTGGTTTTGCAGAAAACAACGTCCGCGTCTACCAAAAGATCCATGCGCATGCTTAAAACGCGTTTTGGCAGAAATCCATGTGCGGGTGCTAAAAAGAGCAGCATCGGCATGTTTTTCACGTCGTTTGGTAGAAATCCACGTGCGCGTTCTGCCAAAAGCACCATTTGCATGCATATCGTGTGGTTTTGCAGAAAACAACGTCCGCGTCTACCAAAAGATCCATGCGCATGCTTAAAACGCGTTTTGGCACAAATCCACGTGCGGGTGCTAAAAAGAGCAGCATTGACATGCTTTTCACGTCGTTTGGTAGAAATCCACATGCGCGTTCTGCCAAAAGCACCATTTGCATGCATATCGTGTGGTTTTGCAGAAAACAACGTCCGGGTCTACCGAAAGATGCATGTGCATGCTAAAACGCGTTTTGGCACAAATCCACGTGCGGGTGCTAAAAAGAGCAGCATTGGCATGCTTTTCACGTCGTTTGGTAGAAATTCACGTGCGCGTTCTGCCAAAAGCACCATTTGCATGCATATCGTGTGGTTTTGCAGAAAACAACGTCCGCGTCCACCAAAAGATGCATGCGCATGCTTAAAACGCGTTTCGGCACAAATCCATGTACGGGTGCGAAAAAGAGCAGCACCGGCATGTTTTTCACGTCGTTTGGTAGAAATCCACGTGCGCGTTCTGCCAAAAGCACCATTTGCATGCATATCGTGTGGTTTTGCAGAAAACAACGTCCGCGTCTACCAAAAGATCCATGCGCATGCTTAAAACGCGTTTTGGCAGAAATCCATGTGCGGGTGCTAAAAAGAGCAGCATCGGCATGTTTTTCACGTCGTTTGGTAGAAATCCACGTGCGCGTTCTGCCAAAAGCACCATTTGCATGCATATCGTGTGGTTTTGCAGAAAACAACGTCCGCGTCTAACAAAAGATCCATGCGCATGCTTAAAACGCGTTTTGGCACAAATCCACGTGCGGGTGCTAAAAAGAGCAGCATTGACATGCTTTTCACGTCGTTTGGTAGAAATCCACATGCGCGTTCTGCCAAAAGCACCATTTGCATGCATATCGTGTGGTTTTGCAGAAAACAACGTCCGGGTCTACCAAAAGATGCATGTGCATGCTCAAAACGCGTTTTGGCACAAATCCACGTGCGGGTGCTAAAAAGAGCAGCATTGGCATGCGTTTCACGTCGTTTGGTAGAAATTCACGTGCGCGTTCTGCCAAAAGCACAATTTGCATGCATATCGTGTGGTTTTGCAGAAAACAGCGTCCGCGTCTACTAAAAGATGCATGTGCATGCTTAAAACGCGTTTTGGCAGAAATTCATGTGCGGGTGCTAAATAGAGCAGCATTGACATGCTTTTCACGTCGTTTGGTAGAAATCCACGTGCGCGTTCTGCGAAAAGCACCATTTGCATGCATATCGTGTGGTTTTGCAGAAAACAACGTCCGCGTCTAGCAAAAGATGCATGTGCATGCTTAAAACGCGTTTTGGCACAAATCCATGTGCGGGTGCTAAAAAGAGCAGCATCGGCATGCTTTTCACGTCGTTTGGTAAAAATCCACGTGCGCGTTCTGCCAAAAGCACCATTTGCATGCAGATCGTGTGGTTTTGCAGAAAACAACGTCCGCGTCTAGCAAAAGATGCATGTGCATGCTTAAAACGCGTTTTGGCACAAATCCATGTGCGGGTGCTAAAAAGAGCAGCATCGGCATGCTTTTCACGTCGCTTGGTGGAAATCCACGTGCGCGTTCTGCCAAAAGCACCATTTGCATGCATATCGTGTGGTTTTGCAGAAAACAACGTCCGCGTCTACCAAAAGATGCATGTGCATGCTTAAAACGCGTTTTGGCACAAATCCACGTACGCGTGCTAAAAAGAGCAGTATCGGCATGCTTTTCACGTGGTTTGGTAGAAATCCACGTGCGCGTTCTGCCAAAAGCACCATTTGCATGTATATCGTGTGGTTTTGCAGAAAACAGCGTCCGCGTCTACCAAAAGATGCATGTGCATGCTTAAAACACGTTTTGGCACAAATCCATGTGCGGGTGCTAAAAAAAGCAGCATTGGCATGCTTTTCACGTCGTTTGGTAAAAATCCACGTGCGCGTTCTGCCAAAAGCACCATTTGCATGCATATCGTGTGGTTTTGCAGAAAACAACGTCCGCGTCTACCAAAAGATGCATGCGCATGCTTAAAACGCGTTTTGGCACAAATCCATGTGCGGGTGCTAAAAAGAGCAGCATCGGCATGTTTTTCACGTCGTTTGGTAGAAATCCACGTGCGCGTTCTGCCAAAAGCACCATTTGCATGCATATCGTGTGGTTTTGCAGAAAACAGCGTCCGCGTCTACCAAAAGATGCATGTGCATGCTTAAAACACGTTTTGGCACAAATCCATGTGCGGGTGCTAAAAAGAGCAGCATTGGCATGCTTTTCACGTCGTTTGGTAAAAATCCACGTGCGCGTTCTGCCAAAAGCACCATTTGCATGCAGATCGTGTGGTTTTGCAGAAAACAACGTCCGCGTCTAGCAAAAGATGCATGTGCATGCTTAAAACGCGTTTTGGCACAAATCCATGTGCGGGTGCTAAAAAGAGCAGCGTCGGCATGCTTTTCACGTCGTTTGGTGGAAATCCACGTGCGCGTTCTGCCAAAAGCACCATTTGCATGCATATCGTGTGGTTTTGCAGAAAACAACGTCCGCGTCTACCAAAAGATGCATGTGCATGTTTAAAATGCGTTTTGGCACAAATCCACGTACGGGTGCTAAAAAGAGCAGTATCGGCATGCTTTTCACGTCGTTTGGTAGAAATCCACGTGCGCGTTCTGCCAAAAGCACCATTTGCATGTATATCGTGTGGTTTTGCAGAAAACAGCGTCCGCGTCTACCAAAAGATGCATGTGCATGCTTAAAACACGTTTTGGCACAAATCCATGTGCGGGTGCTAAAAAGAGCAGCATTGGCATGCTTTTCACGTCGTTTGGTAAAAATCCACGTGCGCGTTCTGCCAAAAGCACCATTTGCATGCATATCGTGTGGTTTTGCAGAAAACAACGTCCGCGTCTACCAAAAGATGCATGCGCATGCTTAAAACGCGTTTTGGCACAAATCCATGTGCGGGTGCTAAAAAGAGCAGCATCGGCATGTTTTTTACGTCGTTTGGTAGAAATCCACGTGCGCGTTCTGCCAAAAGCACCATTTGCATGCATATCGTGTGGTTTTGCAGAAAACAACGTCCGCGTCTACCAAAAGATTCATGCGCATGCTTAAAACGCGTTTTGGCACAAATCCACGTGCGGGTGCTAAAAAGAGCAGCATTGGCATGCTTTTCACGTCGTTTGGTAGAAATCCACATGCGCGTTCTGCCAAAAGCACCATTTGCATGCATATCGTGTGGTTTTGCAGAAAACAACGTCCGGGTCTACCAAAAGATCCATGCGCATGCTTAAAACGCGTTTTGGCACAAATCCACGTGCGGGTGCTAAAAAGAGCAGCATTGACATGCTTTTCACGTCGTTTGGTAGAAATCCACATGCGCGTTCAGCCAAAAGCACCATTTGCATGCATATCGTGTGGTTTTGCAGAAAACAACGTCCGGGTCTACCAAAAGATGCATGTGCATGCTAAAACGCGTTTTGGCACAAATCCACGTGCGGGTGCTAAAAAGAGCAGCATTGGCATGCTTTTCACGTCGTTTGGTAGAAATTCACGTGCGCGTTCTGCCAAAAGCACCATTTGCATGCATATCGTGTGGTTTTGCAGAAAACAACGTCCGCGTCCACCAAAAGATGCATGCGCATGCTTAAAACGCGTTTTGGCACAAATCCATGTACGGGTGCGAAAAAGAGCAGCACCGGCATGTTTTTCACGTCGTTTGGTAGAAATCCACGTGCGCGTTCTGCCAAAAGCACCATTTGCATGCATATCGTGTGGTTTTGCAGAAAACAACGTCCGCGTCTACCAAAAGATCCATGCGCATGCTTAAAACGCGTTTTGGCAGAAATCCATGTGCGGGTGCTAAAAAGAGCAGCATCGGCATGTTTTTCACGTCGTTTGGTAGAAATCCACGTGCGCGTTCTGCCAAAAGCACCATTTGCATGCATATCGTGTGGTTTTGCAGAAAACAACGTCCGCGTCTAACAAAAGATCCATGCGCATGCTTAAAACGCGTTTTGGCACAAATCTACGTGCGGGTGCTAAAAAGAGCAGCATTGACATGCTTTTCACGTCGTTTGGTAGAAATCCACATGCGCGTTCTGCAAAAGCACCATTTGCATGCATATCGTGTGGTTTTGCAGAAAACAACGTCCGGGTCTACCAAAAGATGCATGTGCATGCTTAAAACGCGTTTTGGCACAAATCCACGTGCGGGTGCTAAAAAGAGCAGCATTGGCATGCGTTTCACGTCGTTTGGTAGAAATTCACGTGCGCGTTCTGCCAAAAGCACAATTTGCATGCATATCGTGTGGTTTTGCAGAAAACAGCGTCCGCGTCTACTAAAAGATGCATGTGCATGCTTAAAACGCGTTTTGGCAGAAATTCATGTGCGGCTGCTAAATAGAGCAGCATTGACATGCTTTTCACGTCGTTTGGTAGAAATCCACGTGCGCGTTCTGCGAAAAGCACCATTTGCATGCATATCGTGTGGTTTTGCAGAAAACAACGTCCGCGTCTACCAAAAGATGCATGTGCATGCTTAAAACGCGTTTTGGCACAAATCCACGTACGGGTGCTAAAAAGAGCAGTATCGGCATGCTTTTCACGTCGTTTGGTAGAAATCCACGTGCGTGTTCTGCCAAAAGCACCATTTGCATGTATATCGTGTGGTTTTGCAGAAAACAGCGTCCGCGTCTACCAAAAGATGCATGTGCATGCGTAAAACACGTTTTGGCACAAATCCATGTGCGGGTGCTAAAAAGAGCAGCATTGGCATGCTTTTCACGTCGTTTGGTAAAAATCCACGTGCGCGTTCTGCCAAAAGCACCATTTGCATGCAGATCGTGTGGTTTTGCAGAAAACAACGTCCGCGTCTAGCAAAAGATGCATGTGCATGCTTAAAACGCGTTTTGGCACAAATCCATGTGCGGGTGCTAAAAAGAGCAGCATCGGCATGCTTTTCACGTCGTTTGGTGGAAATCCACGTGCGCGTTCTGCCAAAAGCACCATTTGCATGCATATCGTGTGGTTTTGCAGAAAACAACGTCCGCGTCTACCAAAAGATCCATGCGCATGCTTAAAACGCGTTTTGGCAGAAATCCATGTGCGGGTGCTAAAAAGAGCAGCATCGGCATGTTTTTCACGTCGTTTGGTAGAAATCCACGTGCGCGTTCTGCCAAAAGCACCATTTGCATGCAGATCGTGTGGTTTTGCAGAAAACAGCGTCCGCGTCTACCAAAAGATGCATGTGCATGCTTAAAACACGTTTTGGCACAAATCCATGTGCGGGTGCTAAAAAGAGCAGCATTGGCATGCTTTTCACGTCGTTTGGTAAAAATCCACGTGCGCGTTCTGCCAAAAGCACCATTTGCATGCAGATCGTGTGGTTTTGCAGAAAACAACGTCCGCGTCTAGCAAAAGATGCATGTGCATGCTTAAAACGCGTTTTGGCACAAATCCATGTGCGGGTGCTAAAAAGAGCAGCATCGGCATGCTTTTCACGTCGTTTGGTGGAAATCCACGTGCGCGTTCTGCCAAAAGCACCATTTGCATGCATATCGTGTGGTTTTGCAGAAAACAACGTCCGCGTCTACCAAAAGATGCATGTGCATGCTTAAAACGCGTTTTGGCACAAATCCACGTACGGGTGCTAAAAAGAGCAGTATCGGCATGCTTTTCACGTCGTTTGGTAGAAATCCACGTGCGCGTTCTGCCAAAAGCACCATTTGCATGTATATCGTGTGGTTTTGCAGAAAACAGCGTCCGCGTCTACCAAAAGATGCATGTGCATGCTTAAAACACGTTTTGGCACAAATCCATGTGCGGGTGCTAAAAAAAGCAGCATTGGCATGCTTTTCACGTCGTTTGGTAAAAATCCACGTGCGCGTTCTGCCAAAAGCACCATTTGCATGCATATCGTGTGGTTTTGCAGAAAACAACGTCCGCGTCTACCAAAAGATGCATGCGCATGCTTAAAACGCGTTTTGGCACAAATCCATGTGCGGGTGCTAAAAAGAGCAGCATCGGCATGTTTTTCACGTCGTTTGGTAGAAATCCACGTGCGCGTTCTGCCAAAAGCACCATTTGCATGCATATCGTGTGGTTTTGCAGAAAACAGCGTCCGCGTCTACCAAAAGATGCATGTGCATGCTTAAAACACGTTTTGGCACAAATCCATGTGCGGGTGCTAAAAAGAGCAGCATTGGCATGCTTTTCACGTCGTTTGGTAAAAATCCACGTGCGCGTTCTGCCAAAAGCACCATTTGCATGCAGATCGTGTGGTTTTGCAGAAAACAACGTCCGCGTCTAGCAAAAGATGCATGTGCATGCTTAAAACGCGTTTTGGCACAAATCCATGTGCGGGTGCTAAAAAGAGCAGCGTCGGCATGCTTTTCACGTCGTTTGGTGGAAATCCACGTGCGCGTTCTGCCAAAAGCACCATTTGCATGCATATCGTGTGGTTTTGCAGAAAACAACGTCCGCGTCTACCAAAAGATGCATGCGCATGCTCAAAACGCGTTTTGGCACAAATCCATGTACGGGTGCGAAAAAGAGCAGCACCGGCATGTTTTTCACGTCGTTTGGTAGAAATCCACGTGCGCGTTCTGCCAAAAGCACCATTTGCATGCATATCGTGTGGTTTTGCAGAAAACAACGTCCGCGTCTACCAAAAGATCCATGCGCATGCTTAAAACGCGTTTTGGCAGAAATCAACGTGCGGGTGCTAAAAAGAGCAGCATCGGCATGTTTTTCAGGTCGTTTGGTAGAAATCCACGTGCGCGTTCTGCCAAAAGCACTATTTGCATGCATATCGTGTGGTATTGCAGAAAACAACGTCCGCGTCTACCAAAAGATCCATGCGCATGCTTAAAACGCGTTTTGGCACAAATCCACGTGCGGGTGCTAAAAAGAGCAGCATTGACATGCTTTTCACGTCGTTTGGTAGAAATCCACATGCGCGTTCTGCCAAAAGCACCATTTGCATGCATATCGTGTGGTTTTGCAGAAAACAACGTCCGGGTCTACCAAAAGCTGCATGTGCATGCTTAAAACGCGTTTTGGCACAAATCTACGTGCGGGTGCTAAAAAGAGCAGCATTGGCATGCTTTTCACGTCGTTTGGTAGAAATTCACGTGCGCGTTCTGCCAAAAGCACCATTTGCATGCATATCGTGTGGTTTTGCAGAAAACAACGTCCGCGTCCACCAAAAGATGCATGCGCATGCTTAAAACGCGTTTTGGCAGAAATCCATGTGCGGGTGCTAAAAAGAGCAGCATCGGCATGTTTTTCACGTCGTTTGGTAGAAATCCACGTGCGCGTTCTGCCAAAAGCACCATTTGCATGCATATCGTGTGGTTTTGCAGAAAACAACGTCCGCGTCTACCAAAAGATCCATGCGCATGCTTAAAACGCGTTTTGGCACAAATCCACGTGCGGGTGCTAAAAAGAGCAGCATTGAAATGCTTTTCACGTCGTTTGGTAGAAACGCACATGCGCGTTCTGCCAAAAGCACCATTTGCATGCATATCGTGTGGTTTGCAGAAAACAACGTCCGGGTCTACCAAAAGATGCATGTGCATGCTTAAAACGCGTTTTTGCACAAATCCACGTGCGGGTGCTAAAAAGAGCAGCATTGGCATGCTTTTCACGTCGTTTGGTAGAAATTCACGTGCGCGTTCTGCCAAAAGCACAATTTGCATGCATATCGTGTGGTTTTGCAGAAAACAGCGTCCGCGTCTACTAAAAGATGCATGTGCATGCTTAAAACGCGTTTTGGCAGAAATCCATGTGCGGGTGCTAAATAGAGCAGCATTGACATGCTTTTCACGTCGTTTGGTAGAAATCCACGTGCGCGTTCTGCCAAAAGCACCATTTGCATGCATATCGTGTGGTTTTGCAGAAAACAACGTCCGCGTCTACCAAAAGATGCATGTGCATGCTTAAAACGCGTTTTGGCACAAATCCACGTACGGGTGCTAAAAAGAGCAGTATCGGCATGCTTTTCACGTCGTTTGTAGAAATCCACGTGCGTGTTCTGCCAAAAGCACCATTTGCATGCATATCGTGTGGTTTTGCAGAAAACAGCGTCCGCGTCTTCCAAAAGATGCATGTGCATGCTTAAAACACGTTTTGGCACAAATCCATGTGCGGGTGCTAAAAAGAGCAGCATTGGCATGCTTTTCACGTCGTTTGGTAAAAATCCACGTGCGCGTTCTGCCAAAAGCACCATTTGCATGCAGATCGTGTGGTTTTGCAGAAAACAACGTCCGCGTCTATCAAAAGATGCATGTGCATGCTTAAAACGCGTTTTGGCACAAATCCATGTGCGGGTGCTAAAAAGAGCAGCATCGGCATGCTTTTCACGTCGTTTGGTGGAAATCCACGTGCGCGTTCTGCCAAAAGCACCATTTGCATGCATATCGTGTGTTTTGCAGAAACAACGTCCGCGTCTACCAAAAGATGCATGTGCATGCTTAAAACCGGTTTTGGCACAAATCACGTACGGGTGCTAAAAAGAGCAGTATCGGCATGCTTTTCACGTCGTTTGGTAGAAATCCACGTGCGCGTTCTGCAAAAAGCACTATTTGCATGTATATCGTGTGGTTTGCAGAAAACAGCGTCCGCGTCTACCAAAAGATGCATGTGCATGCTTAAAACACGTTTTGGCACAAATCCATGTGCGGGTGCTAAAAAGAGCAGCATTGGCATGCTTTTCACGTCGTTTGGTAAAAATCCACGTGCGCGTTCTGCAAAAGACCATTTGCATGCATATCGTGTGGTTTGCAGAAAACAACGTCCGCGTCTACCAAAAGATGCATGCGCATGCTTAAACCCGTTTTGGCACAAATCCATGTGCGGGTGCTAAAAAGAGCAGCATCGGCATGTTTTTCACGTCGTTTGGTAGAAATCCACGTGCGCGTTCTGCCAAAAGCACCATTTGCATGCATATCGTGTGGTTTTGCAGAAAACAACGTCCGCGTCTACAAAAGATTCATGCGCATGCTTAAAACGCGTTTTGGCACAAATCCACGCGCGGGTGCTAAAAAGAGCAGCATTGGCATGCTTTTCACGTCGTTTGGTAGAAATTCACGTGCGCGTTCTGCAAAAGCACCATTTGCATGCATATCGTGTGGTTTTGCAGAAAACAACGTCGCGTCTACCAAAAGATGCATGTGCATGCTTAAAACGCGTTTTGGCACAAATCCATGTGCGGGTGCTAAAAGAGCAGCATCGGCATGCTTTTCACGTCGTTTGGTAGAAATCCACGTGCGCGTTCTGCCAAAAGCACCATTTGCATGCATATCGTGTGGTTTTGCAGAAAACAGCGTCCGCGTCTACCAAAAGATGCATGTGCATGCTTAAAACGCGTTTTGGCACAACTCCATGTGCGGGTGCTAAAAAGAGCAGCTTTGGCATGCTTTTCACGTCGTTTGGTAGAAATCCACGTGCGCGTTCTGCCAAAAGCACCATTTGCATGCATATCGTGTGGTTTTGCAGAAAACAACGTCCGCATCTATCAAAATATGCATGCGCATGCTTAAAACGCGTTTTGGCACAAATCCATGTGCGGGTGCTAAAAAGAGCAGCATCGGCATGCTTTTCACGTCGTTTGGTAGAAATCCACGTGCGCGTTCTGCAAAAGCACCATTTGCATGCATATCGTGTGGTTTTACAGAAAACAACGTCCGCGTCTACCAAAAGATGCATGTGCATGCTTAAAACGCCTTTTGGCACAAATCCACGTGCGGGTGCTAAAAGAGCAGCATCGGCATGTTTTTCACGTCGTTTGGTAGAAATCCACGTGCGCGTTCTGCCAAAAGCATCATTTGCATGCATATCGTGTGGTTTTGCAGAAAACAACGTCCGCGTGTACAAAAAGATGCATGTGCATGCTTAAAACGCGTTTTGGCACAAATCCATGTGCGGGTGCTAAAAAGAGCAGCATTGGCATGCTTTTCACGTCGTTTGGTAGAAATCCACGTGCGCGTTCTGCCAAAGCACCATTTGCATGCATATCGTGTGGTTTTGCAGAAAACAACGTCCGTGTCTACCAAAAGATGCATGTGCATGCTTAAAACGCGTTTTGGCACAAATCCATGTGCGGGTGCTAAAAAGAGCAGCATCGGCATGCTTTTCACGTAGTTTGGTGGAAATCCACGTGCGCGTTCTGCCAAAAGCACCATTTGCATGCATATCGTGTGGTTTTGCAGAAAACAACGTCCGCGTCTACCAAAAGATGCATGCGCATGCTTAAAACGCGTTTTGGCACAAATCCATGTACGGGTGCGAAAAAGAGCAGCACCGGCATGTTTTTTCCACGTCGTTTGGTAGAAATCCACGTGCGCGTTCTGCCAAAAGCACCATTTGCATGCATATCGTGTGGTTTTGCAGAAAACAACGTCCGAGTCTACCAAAAGATCCATGCGCATGCTTAAAACGCGTTTTGGCAGAAATGCATGTGCGGGTGCTAAAAAGAGCAGCATCGGCATGTTTTTCACGTCGTTTGTAGAAATCCACGTGCGCGTTCTGCCAAAAACACCATTTGCATGCATATCGTGTGGTTTTGCAGAAAACAACGTCCGCGTCTACCAAAAGATCCATGCGCATGCTTAAAACGCGTTTTGTCACAAATCCACGTGCGGGTGCTAAAAAGAGCAGCATTGGCATGCTTTTCACGTCGTTTGGTAAAAATCCACGTGCGCGTTCTGCCAAAAGCACCATTTGCATGCAGATCGTGTGGTTTTGCAGAAAACAACGTCCGCGTCTATCAAAAGATGCATGTGCATGCTTAAACGCGTTTTGCACAAATCCATGTGCGGGTGCTAAAAAGAGCAGCATCGGCATGCTTTTCACGTCGTTTGGTGCAAATCCACGTGCGCGTTCTGCCAAAAGCACCATTTGCATGCATATCGTGGTGTTTTGCAGAAAACAACGTCCGCGTCTACCAAAAGATGCATGTGCATGCTTAAAACCCGTTTTGGCACAAATCCACGTACGGGTGCTAAAAAGAGCAGTATCGGCATGCTTTTCACGTCGTTTGGTAGAAATCCACGTGCGCGTTCTGCAAAAAGCACTATTTGCATGTATATCGTGTGGTTTTGCAGAAAACAGCGTCCGCGTCTACCAAAAGATGCATGTGCATGCTTAAAACACGTTTTGGCACAAATCCATGTGCGGGTGCTAAAAAGAGCAGCATTGGCATGCTTTTCACGTCGTTTGGTAAAAATCCACGTGCGCGTTCTGCCAAAAGCACCATTTGCATGCATATCGTGTGGTTTTGCAGAAAACAACGTCCGCGTCTACCAAAAGATGCATGCGCATGCTTAAACGCGTTTTGGCACAAATCCATGTGCGGGTGCTAAAAAGAGCAGCATCGGCATGTTTTTCACGTCGTTTGGTAGAAATCCACGTGCGCGTTCTGCCAAAGCACCATTTGCATGCATTTCGTGTGGTTTTGCAGAAAACAACGTCCGCGTCTACCAAAAGATTCATGCGCATGCTTAAAACGCGTTTTGGCACAAATCCACGCGCGGGTGCTAAAAAGAGCAGCATTGGCATGCTTTTCACGTCGTTCGGTAGAAATTCACGTGCGCGTTCTGCCAAAAGCACCATTTGCATGCATATCGTGTGGTTTTGCAGAAAACAACGTCCGCGTCTACCAAAAGATGCATGTGCATGCTTAAAACGCGTTTTGGCACAAATCCATGTGCGGGTGCTAAAAAGAGCAGCATCGGCATGCTTTTCACGTCGTTTGGTAGAAATCCACGTGCGCGTTCTGCCAAAAGCACCATTTGCATGCATATCGTGTGGTTTTGCAGAAAACAGCGTCCGCGTCTACCAAAAGATGCATGTGCATGCTTAAAACGCGTTTTGGCACAACTCCATGTGCGGGTGCTAAAAAGAGCAGCTTTGGCATGCTTTTCACGTCGTTTGGTAGAAATCCACGTGCGCGTTCTGCCAAAAGCACCATTTGCATGCATATCGTGTGGTTTTGCAGAAAACAACGTCCGCATCTATCAAAATATGCATGCGCATGCTTAAAACGCGTTTTGGCACAAATCCATGTGCGGGTGCTAAAAAGAGCAGCATCGGCATGCTTTTCACGTCGTTGGTAGAAATCCACGTGCGCGTTCTGCCAAAAGCACCATTTGCATGCATATCGTGTGGTTTTACAGAAAACAACGTCCGCGTCTACCAAAAGATGCATGTGCATGCTTAAAACGCCTTTTGGCACAAATCCCACGTGCGGGTGCTAAAAAGAGCAGCATCGGCATGTTTTTCACGTCGTTTGTAGAAATCCACGTGCGCGTTCTGCCAAAAGCACCATTTGCATGCATATCGTGTGGTTTTGCAGAAAACAACGTCCGCGTGTACAAAAAGATGCATGTGCATGCTTAAAACGCGTTTTGGCACAAACCCATGTGCGGGTGCTAAAAAGAGCAGCATTGGCATGCTTTTCACGTCGTTTGGTAGAAATCCACGTGCGCGTTCTGCCAAAAGCACCACATTTGCATGCATATCGTGTGGTTTTGCAGAAACAACGTCCGCGTCTACCAAAAGATGCATGTGCATGCTTAAAACGCGTTTTGGCACAAATCCATGTGCGGGTGCTAAAAGAGCAGCATCGGCATGCTTTTCACGTCGTTTGGTGGAAATCCACGTGCGCGTTCTGCCAAAAGCACCATTTGCATGCATATCGTGTGGTTTTGCAGAAAACAACGTCCGCGTCTACCAAAAGATGCATGCGCATGCTTAAAACGCGTTTTGGCACAAATCCATGTACGGGTGCGAAAAAGAGCAGCACCGGCATGTTTTTCACGTCGTTTGGTAGAAATCCACGTGCGCGTTCTGCCAAAAGCACCATTTGCATGCATATCGTGTGGTTTTGCAGAAAACAACGTCCGCGTCTACCAAAAGATCCATGCGCATGCTTAAAACGCGTTTTGGCAGAAATGCATGTGCGGGTGCTAAAAAGAGCAGCATCGGCATGTTTTTCACGTCGTTTGTAGAAATCCACGTGCGCGATCTGCCAAAAGCACCATTTGCATGCATATCGTGTGGTTTTGCAGAAAACAACGTCCGCGTCTACCAAAAGATCCATGCGCATGCTTAAAACGCGTTTTATCACAAATCCACGTGCGGGTGCTAAAAGAGCAGCATTGGCATGCTTTTCACGTCGTTTGTAGAAATCCACATGCGCGTTCTGCCAAAAGCACCATTGCATGCATATCGTGTGGTTTTGCAGAAAACAACGTCCGCGTCTACCAAAAGATGCATGTGCATGCTTAAAACCCGTTTTGGCACAAATCCACGTACGGGTGCTAAAAAGAGCAGTATCGGCATGCTTTTCACGTCGTTTGGTAGAAATCCACGTGCGCGTTCTGCAAAAAGCACTATTTGCATGTATATCGTGTGGTTTTGCAGAAAACAGCGTCCGCGTCTACCAAAAGATGCATGTGCATGCTTAAAACACGTTTTGGCACAAATCCATGTGCGGGTGCTAAAAAGAGCAGCATTGGCATGCTTTTCACGTCGTTTGGTAAAAATCCACGTGCGCGTTCTGCCAAAAGCACCATTTGCATGCATATCGTGTGGTTTTGCAGAAAACAACGTCCGCGTCTACCAAAAGATGCATGCGCATGCTTAAAACGCGTTTTGGCACAAATCCATGTGCGGGTGCTAAAAAGAGGCAGCATCGGCATGTTTTTCACGTCGTTTGGTAGAAATCCACGTGCGCGTTCTGCAAAAGCACCATTTGCATGCATATCGTGTGGTTTTGCAGAAAACAACGTCCGCGTCTACCAAAAGATTCATGCGCATGCTTAAAACGCGTTTTGGCACAAATCCACGCGCGGGTGCTAAAAAGAGCAGCATTGGCATGCTTTTCACGTCGTTCGGTAGAAATTCACGTGCGCGTTCTGCCAAAAACACATTTGCATGCATATCGTGTGGTTTTGCAGAAAACAACGTCCGCGTCTACCAAAAGATGCATGTGCATGCTTAAAACGCGTTTTGGCACAAATCCATGTGCGGGTGCTAAAAAGAGCAGCATCGCATGCTTTTCACGTCGTTTGTAGAAATCCACGTGCGCGTTCTGCCAAAAGCACCATTGCATGCATATCGTGTGGTTTTGCAGAAAACAGCGTCCGCGTCTACCAAAAGATGCATGTGCATGCTTAAAACGCGTTTTGGCACAACTCCATGTGCGGGTGCTAAAAAGAGCAGCTTGGCATGCTTTTCACGTCGTTTGGTAGAAACCACGTGCGCGTTCTGCCAAAAGCACCATTTGCATGCATATCGTGTGGTTTTGCAGAAAACAACGTCCGCATCTATCAAAATATGCATGCGCATGCTTAAACGCGTTTTGGCACAAATCCATGTGCGGGTGCTAAAAAGAGCAGCATCGGCATGCTTTTCACGTCGTTGGTAGAAATCCACGTGCGCGTTCTGCCAAAAGCACCATTTGCATGCATATCGTGTGGTTTTACAGAAAACAACGTCCGCGTCTATCAAAAGATGCATGTGCATGCTTAAAACGCCTTTTGGCACAAATCCACGTGCGGGTGCTAAAAAGAGCAGCATCGCATGTTTTTCACGTCGTTTGGTAGAAATCCACGTGCGCGTTCTGCAAAAGCACCATTTGCATGCATATCGTGTGGTTTTGCAGAAAACAACGTCCGCGTGTACAAAAAGATGCATGTGCATGCTTAAAACGCGTTTTGGCACAAATCCATGTGCGGGTGCTAAAAAGAGCAGCATTGGCATGCTTTTCACGTCGTTTGTAGAAATCCACGTGCGCGTTCTGCCAAAGCACCATTTGCATGCATATCGTGTGGTTTTGCAGAAAACAACGTCCGCGTCTACCAAAGATGCATGTGCATGCTTAAAACGCGTTTTGGCACAAATCCATGTGCGGGTGCTAAAAAGAGCAGCATCGGCATGCTTTTCACGTCGTTTGTGAAATCCACGTGCGCGTTCTGCCAAAAGCACCATTTGCATGCATATCGTGTGGTTTTGCAGAAAACAACGTCCGCGTCTACCAAAAGATCCATGCGCATGCTTAAAACGCGTTTGTCACAAATCCACGTGCGGGTGCTAAAAAGAGCAGCATTGGCATGCTTTTCACGTCGTTTGGTAGAAATCCACATGCGCGTTCTGCCAAAAGCACCATTTGCATGCATATCGTGTGGTTTTGCAGAAAACAACGTCCGCGTCTACCAAAAGATGCATGTGCATGCTTAAAACGCGTTTTGGCACAAATCCACGTGCGGGTGCTAAAAAGAGCAGCATTGGCATGCTTTTCACGTCGTTTGGTAGAAATTCACGTGCGCGTTCTGCCAAAAGCACCATTTGCATGCATATCGTGTGTTTTGCAGAAAAGAACGTCCCGTCTACCAAAAGATGCATGTGCATGCTTAAAACGCGTTTTGGCACAAATCCATGTGCGGGTGCTAAAAAGAGTAGCATCGGCATGCTTTTCACGTCGTTTGGTAGAAATCCACGTGCGCGTTCTGCCAAAAGCACCATTTGCATGCATATCGTGTGGTTTCGCAGAAAACAACGTCCGCGTCTACCAAAAGATGCATGTGCATGCTTAAAAACGCGTTTTGGCACAAATCCACGTGCGGGTGCTAAAAAGAGCAGTATCGGCATGCTTTTCACGTCGTTTGTAGAAATCCACGCGCGCGTTCTGCCAAAAGCACAATTTGCATGCATATCGTGTGGTTTTGCAGAAAACAACGTCCGCGTCTACCAAAAGATGCATGCGCATGCTTAAAACGCGTTTTGGCACCAATCCATGTACGGGTGCTAAAAAGAGCAGCATCGGCATGTTTTTCTCGTCGTTTGGTGGAAATCCACGTGCGCGTTCTGCCAAAAGCACCATTTGCATGCATATCGTGTGGTTTTGCAGAAAACAACGTCCGCGTCTACCAAAAGATCCATGCGCATGCTTAAAACGCGTTTTGGCACAAATCTATGTGCGGGTGCTAAAAAGAGCAGCATCGGCATGTTTTCACGTCGTTTGGTAGAAAATCCACGTGCGCGTTCTGCCAAAAGCACCATTTGCATGCATATCGTGTGGTTTTGCAGAAAACAACGTCCGCGTCTACCAAAAGATGCATGTGCATGCTTAAAACGCGTTTTGGCACAAATCCATGTGCGGTGCTTAAAAGAGCAGCATCGGCATGCTTTTCACGTCGTTTGGTAGAAATCCACGTGCGCGTTCTGCCAAAAGCACCATTTGCATGCATATCGTGTGGTTTTACAGAAAACAACGTCCGCGTCTACCAAAAGATGCATGTGCATGCTTAAAACGCCGTTTGGCACAAATCCACGTGCGGGTGCTAAAAAGAGCAGCATCGGCATGTTTTTCACGTCGTTTGGTAGAAATCCACGTGCGCGTTCTGCCAAAAGCACCATTTGCATGCATATCGTGTGGTTTTGCAGAAAACAACGTCCGCGTGTACCAAAAGATGCATGTGCATGCTTAAAACGCGTTTTGGCACAAATCCATGTGCGGGTGCTAAAAAGAGCAGCATTGGCATGCTTTTCACGTCGTTTGGTAGAAATCCACGTGCGCGTTCTGCCAAAAGCACCATTTGCATGCATATCGTGTGGTTTTGCAGAAAACAACGTCCGCGTCTACCAAAAGATGCATGTGCATGCTTAAAACGCGTTTTGGCACAAATCCATGTGCGGGTGCTAAAAAGAGCAGCATCGGCATGCTTTTCACGTCGTTTGGTGGAAATCCACGTGCGCGTTCTGCCAAAAGCACCATTTGCATGCATATCGTGTGGTTTTGCAGAAAACAACGTCCGCGTCTACCAAAAGATGCATGCGCATGCTTAAAACGCGTTTTGGCACAAATCCATGTACGGGTGCGAAAAAGAGCAGCACCGGCATGTTTTTCACGTCGTTTGGTAGAAATCCACGTGCGCGTTCTGCCACAAGCACCATTTGCATGCATATCGTGTGGTTTTGCAGAAAACAACGTCCGCGTCTACCAAAAGATCCATGCGCATGCTGAAAACGCGTTTTGGCAGAAATGCATGTGCGGGTGCTAAAAAGAGCAGCATCGGCATGTTTTTCACGTCGTTTGTAGAAATCCACGTGCGCGTTCTGCCAAAAGCACCATTTGCATGCATATCGTGTGGTTTTGCAGAAAACAACGTCCGCGTCTACCAAAAGATTCATGCGCATGCTTAAAACGCGTTTTGTCACAAATCCACGTGCGGGTGCTAAAAAGAGCAGCATTGGCATGCTTTTCACGTCGTTTGGTAGAAATCCACATGCGCGTTCTGCCAAAAGCACCATTTGCATGCATATCGTGTGGTTTTGCAGAAAACAACGTCCGCGTCTACCAAAAGATGCATGTGCATGCTTAAAACGCGTTTTGGCACAAATCCACGTGCGGGTGCTAAAAAGAGCAGCATTGGCATGCTTTTCACGTCGTTTGGTAGAAATTCACGTGCGCGTTCTGCCAAAAGCACCATTTGCATGCATATCGTGTGGTTTTGCAGAAAGAACGTCCCGTCTACCAAAAGATGCATGTGCATGCTTAAAACGCGTTTTGGCACAAATCCATGTGCGGGTGCTAAAAAGAGCAGCATCGGCATGCTTTTCACGTCGTTTGTAGAAATCCACGTGCGCGTTCTTCCAAAAGCACCATTTGCATGCATATCGTGTGGTTTTGCAGAAAACAACGTCCGCGTCTACCAAAGATGCATGTGCATGCTTAATACGCGTTTTGGCACAAATCCACGTGCGGGTGCTAAAAAGAGCAGTATCGGCATGCTTTTCACGTCGTTTGGTAGAAATCCACGTGCGCGTTCTGCCAAAAGCACAATTTGCATGCATATCGTGTGGTTTTGCAGAAAACAACGTCCGCGTCTACCAAAAGATGCATGTGCATGCTTAAAACGCGTTTTGGCACAAATCCATGTGCGGGTGCTAAAAAGAGCAGCATCGGCATGCTTTTCACGTCGTTTGGTGGAAATCCACGTGCGCGTTCTGCCAAAAGCACCATTTGCATGCATATCGTGTGGTTTTGCAGAAAACAACGTCCGCGTCTACCAAAAGATGCATGCGCATGCTTAAAACGCGTTTTGGCACCAATCCATGTACGGGTGCTAAAAAGAGCAGCATCGGCATGTTTTTCTCGTCGTTTGGTGGAAATCCACGTGCGCGTTCTGCCAAAAGCACCATTTGCATGCATATCGTGTGGTTTTGCAGAAAACAACGTCCGCGTCTACCAAAAGATCCATGCGCATGCTTAAAACGCGTTTTGGCACAAATCCATGTACGGGGTGCGAAAAAGAGCAGCACCGGCATGTTTTTCACGTCGTTTGGTAGAAATCCACGTGCGCGTTCTGCCAAAAGCACCATTTGCATGCATATCGTGTGGTTTTGCAGAAAACAACGTCCGCGTCTACCAAAAGATCCATGCGCATGCTTAAAACGCGTTTTGGCAGAAATGCATGTGCGGGTGCTAAAAGAGCAGCATCGGCATGTTTTTCACGTCGTTTGTAGAAATCCACGTGCGCGTTCTGCCAAAAGCACCATTTGCATGCATATCGTGTGGTTTTGCAGAAAACAACGTCCGCGTCTACCAAAAGATCCATGCGCATGCTTAAAACGCGTTTTGTCACAAATCCACGTGCGGGTGCTAAAAGAGCAGCATTGGCATGCTTTTCACGTCGTTTGGTAGAAATCCACATGCGCGTTCTGCCAAAAGCACCATTTGCATGCATATCGTGTGGTTTTGCAGAAAACAACGTCCGCGTCTACCAAAAGATGCATGTGCATGCTTAAAACCCGTTTTGGCACAAATCCACGTACGGGTGCTAAAAAGAGCAGTATCGGCATGCTTTTCACGTCGTTTGTAGAAATCCACATGCGCGTTCTGCAAAAAGCACTATTTGCATGTATATCGTGTGGTTTTGCAGAAAACAGCGTCCGCGTCTACCAAAAGATGCATGTGCATGCTTAAAACACGTTTTGGCACAAATCCATGTGCGGGTGCTAAAAGAGCAGCATTGGCATGCTTTTCACGTCGTTTGGTAAAAATCCACGTGCGCGTTCTGCAAAAGCACCATTTGCATGCATATCGTGTGGTTTTGCAGAAAACAACGTCCGCGTCTACCAAAAGATGCATGCGCATGCTTAAAACGCGTTTTGGCACAAATCCATGTGCGGGTGCTAAAAAGAGCAGCATCGGCATGTTTTTCACGTCGTTTGGTAGAAATCCACGTGCGCGTTCTGCCAAAAGCACCATTTGCATGCATATCGTGTGGTTTGCCGAAAACAACGTCCGCGTCTACCAAAAGATTCATGCGCATGCTTAAAACGCGTTTTGGCACAAATCCACGCGCGGGTGCTAAAAAGAGCAGCATTGGCATGCTTTTCACGTCGTTCGGTAGAAATTCACGTGCGCGTTCTGCCAAAAACACCATTTGCATGCATATCGTGTGGTTTTGCAGAAAACAACGTCCGCGTCTACCAAAAGATGCATGTGCATGCTTAAAACGCGTTTTGGCACAAATCCATGTGCGGGTGCTAAAAAGAGCAGCATCGGCATGCTTTTCACGTCGTTTGTAGAAATCCACGTGCGCGTTCTGCCAAAAGCACCATTTGCATGCATATCGTGTGGTTTTGCAGAAACAGCGTCCGCGTCTACCAAAAGATGCATGTGCATGCTTATAACGCGTTTTGGCACAACTCCATGTGCGGGTGCTAAAAAGAGCAGCTTTGGCATGCTTTTCACGTCGTTTGGTAGAAATCCACGTGCGCGTTCTGCCAAAAGCACCATTTGCATGCATATCGTGTGGTTTTGCAGAAAACAACGTCCGCATCTATCAAAATATGCATGCGCATGCTTAAAACGCGTTTGGCACAAAATCCATGTGCGGGTGCTAAAAAGAGCAGCATCGGCATGCTTTTCACGTCGTTTGGTAGAAATCCACGTGCGCGTTCTGCCAAAAGCACCATTTGCATGCATATCGTGTGGTTTTGCAGAAAACAACGTCCGCGTCTACCAAAAGATGCATGCGCATGCTTAAAACGCGTTTTGGCACAAATCCATGTACGGGTGCGAAAAGAGCAGCACCGGCATGTTTTTCACGTCGTTTGGTAGAAATCCACGTGCGCGTTCTGCCAAAAGCACCATTTGCATGCATATCGTGTGGTTTTGCAGAAAACAACGTCCGCGTCTACCAAAGATCCATGCGCATGCTTAAAACGCGTTTTGGCAGAAATGCATGTGCGGGTGCTAAAAAGAGCAGCATCGGCATGTTTTTCACGTCGTTTGTAGAAATCCACGTGCGCGTTCTGCCAAAAGCACCATTTGCATGCATATCGTGTGGTTTTGCAGAAAACAACGTCCGCGACTACCAAAAGATCCATGCGCATGCTTAAAACGCGTTTGTCACAAATCCACGTGCGGGTGCTAAAAAGAGCAGCATTGGCATGCTTTTCACGTCGTTTGGTAGAAATCCACATGCGCGTTCTGCCAAAAGCACCATTTGCATGCATATCGTGTGGTTTTGCAGAAAACAACGTCCGCGTCTACCAAAAGATGCATGTGCATGCTTAAAACGCGTTTTGGCACAAATCCACGTGCGGGTGCTAAAAAGAGCAGCATTGGCATGCTTTTCACGTCGTTTGGTAGAAATTCACGTGCGCGTTCTGCCAAAAGCACCATTTGCATGCATATCGTGTGTTTTGCAGAAAAGAACGTCCCCGTCTACCAAAAGATGCATGTGCATGCTTAAAACGCGTTTGGGCACAAATCCATGTGCGGGTGCTAAAAAGAGTAGCATCGGCATGCTTTTCACGTCGTTTGGTAGAAATCCACGTGCGCGTTCTGCCAAAAGCACCATTTGCATGCATATCGTGTGGTTTCGCAGAAAACAACGTCCGCGTCTACCAAAAGATGCATGTGCATGCTTAAAACGCGTTTTGGCACAAATCCACGTGCGGGTGCTAAAAAGAGCAGTATCGGCATGCTTTTCACGTCGTTTGGTAGAAATCCACGCGCGCGTTCTGCCAAAAGCACAATTTGCATGCATATCGTGTGGTTTTGCAGAAAACAACGTCCGCGTCTACCAAAAGATGCATGCGCATGCTTAAAACGCGTTTTGGCACCAATCCATGTACGGGTGCTAAAAAGAGCAGCATCGGCATGTTTTCTCGTCGTTTGGTGGAAATCCACGTGCGCGTTCTGCCAAAAGCACCATTTGCATGCATATCGTGTGGTTTTGCAGAAAACAACGTCCGCGTCTACCAAAAGATCCATGCGCATGCTTAAAACGCGTTTTGGCACAAATCTATGTGCGGGTGCTAAAAAGAGCAGCATCGGCATGTTTTTCACGTCGTTTGGTAGAAATCCACGTGCGCGTTCTGCCAAAAGCACCATTTGCATGCATATCGTGTGGTTTTGCAGAAACAACGTCCGCGTCTACCAAAAGATGCATGTGCATGCTTAAAACGCGTTTTGGCACAAATCCATGTGCGGGTGCTTAAAAGAGCAGCATCGGCATGCTTTTCACGTCGTTTGGTAGAAATCCACGTGCGCGTTCTGCCAAAAGCACCATTTGCATGCATATCGTGTGGTTTTACAGAAAACAACGTCGCGTCTACCAAAAGATGCATGTGCATGCTTAAAACGCCGTTTGGCACAAATCCACGTGCGGGTGCTAAAAAGAGCAGCATCGGCATGTTTTTCACGTCGTTTGGTAGAAATCCACGTGCGCGTTCTGCCAAAAGCACCATTTGCATGCATATCGTGTGGTTTTGCAGAAAACAACGTCCGCGTGTACCAAAAGATGCATGTGCATGCTTAAAACGCGTTTTGGCACAAATCCATGTGCGGGTGCTAAAAAGAGCAGCATTGGCATGCTTTTCACGTCGTTTGGTAGAAATCCACGTGCGCGTTCTGCCAAAGCACCATTTGCATGCATATCGTGTGGTTTTGCAGAAAACAACGTCCGCGTCTACCAAAAGATGCATGTGCATGCTTAAAACGCGTTTTGGCACAAATCCATGTGCGGGTGCTAAAAAGAGCAGCATCGGCATGCTTTTCACGTCGTTTGGTGGAAATCCACGTGCGCGTTCTGCCAAAAGCACCATTTGCATGCATATCGTGTGGTTTTGCAGAAAACAACGTCCGCGTCTACCAAAAGATGCATGCGCATGCTTAAAACGCGTTTTGGCACAAATCCATGTACGGGTGCGAAAAAGAGCAGCACCGGCATGTTTTTCACGTCGTTTGGTAGAAATCCACGTGCGCGTTCTGCCAAAAGCACCATTTGCATGCATATCGTGTGGTTTTGCAGAAAACAACGTCCGCGTCTACCAAAAGATCCATGCGCATGCTGAAAACGCGTTTTGGCAGAAATGCATGTGCGGGTGCTAAAAAGAGCAGCATCGGCATGTTTTTCACGTCGTTTGTAGAAATCCACGTGCGCGTTCTGCCAAAAGCACCATTGCTGCATATATCGTGTGGTTTTGCAGAAAACAACGTCCGCATCTACCAAAAGATTCATGCGCATGCTTAAAACGCGTTTTGTCACAAATCCACGTGCGGGTGCTAAAAGAGCAGCATTGGCATGCTTTTCACGTCGTTTGGTAGAAATCCACATGCGCGTTCTGCCAAAAGCACCATTTGCATGCATATCGTGTGGTTTTGCAGAAAACAACGTCCGCGTCTACCAAAAGATGCATGTGCATGCTTAAAACGCGTTTTGGCACAAATCCACGTGCGGGTGCTAAAAAGAGCAGCATTGGCATGCTTTTCACGTCGTTTGGTAGAAATTCACGTGCGCGTTCTGCCAAAAGCACCATTTGCATGCATATCGTGTGGTTTTGCAGAAAAGAACGTCCCCGTCTACCAAAAGATGCATGTGCATGCTTAAAACGCGTTTTGGCACAAATCCATGTGCGGGTGCTAAAAAGAGCAGCATCGGCATGCTTTTCACGTCGTTTGGTAGAAATCCACGTGCGCGTTCTTCCAAAAGCACCATTTGCATGCATATCGTGTGGTTTTGCAGAAAACAACGTCCGCGTCTACCAAAGATGCATGTGCATGCTTAATACGCGTTTTGGCACAAATCCACGTGCGGGTGCTAAAAAGAGCAGTATCGGCATGCTTTTCACGTCGTTTGGTAGAAATCCACGTGCGCGTTCTGCCAAAAGCACAATTTGCATGCATATCGTGTGGTTTTGCAGAAAACAACGTCCGCGTCTACCAAAAGATGCATGTGCATGCTTAAAACGCGTTTTGGCACAAATCCATGTGCGGGTGCTAAAAAGAGCAGCATCGGCATGCTTTTCACGTCGTTTGGTGGAAATCCACGTGCGCGTTCTGCCAAAAGCACCATTTGCATGCATATCGTGTGGTTTTGCAGAAAACAACGTCCGCGTCTACCAAAAGATGCATGCGCATGCTTAAAACGCGTTTTGGCACCAATCCATGTACGGGTGCTAAAAAGAGCAGCATCGGCATGTTTTTCTCGTCGTTTGGTGGAAATCCACGTGCGCGTTCTGCCAAAAGCACCATTTGCATGCATATCGTGTGGTTTTGCAGAAAACAACGTCCGCGTCTACCAAAAGATCCATGCGCATGCTTAAAACGCGTTTTGGCACAAATCTATGTGCGGGTGCTAAAAAGAGCAGCATTGGCATGCTTTTCACGTCGTTTGGTAGAAATCCACGTGCGCGTTCTGCCAAAAGCACCATTTGCATGCATATCGTGTGGTTTTGCAGAAAACAACGTCCGCGTCTACCAAAAGATGCATGTGCATGCTTAAAACGCGTTTTGGCACAAATCCATGTGCGGGTGCTAAAAAGAGCAGCATCGGCATGCTTTTCACGTCGTTTGGTGGAAATCCACGTGCGCGTTCTGCCAAAAGCACCATTTGCATGCATATCGTGTGGTTTTGCAGAAAACAACGTCCGCGTCTACCAAAAGATGCATGCGCATGCTTAAAACGCGTTTTGGCACAAATCCATGTACGGGTGCGAAAAAGAGCAGCACCGGCATGTTTTTCACGTCGTTTGGTAGAAATCCACGTGCGCGTTCTGCCAAAAGCACCATTTGCATGCATATCGTGTGGTTTTGCAGAAAACAACGTCCGCGTCTACCAAAAGATCCATGCGCATGCTGAAAACGCGTTTTGGCAGAAATGCATGTGCGGGTGCTAAAAAGAGCAGCATCGGCATGTTTTTCACGTCGTTTGTAGAAATCCACGTGCGCGTTCTGCCAAAAGCACCATTTGCATGCATATCGTGTGGTTTTGCAGAAAACAACGTCCGCGTCTACCAAAAGATCCATGCGCATGCTTAAAACGCGTTTTGTCACAAATCCACGTGCGGGTGCTAAAAAGAGCAGCATTGGCATGCTTTTCACGTCGTTTGGTAGAAATCCACATGCGCGTTCTGCCAAAAGCACCATTTGCATGCATATCGTGTGGTTTTGCAGAAAACAACGTCCGCGTCTACCAAAAGATGCATGTGCATGCTTAAAACGCGTTTTGGCACAAATCCACGCGCGGGTGCTAAAAAGAGCAGCATTGGCATGCTTTTCACGTCGTTTGGTAGAAATTCACGTGCGCGTTCTGCCAAAAGCACCATTTGCAGGCATATCGTGTGGTTTTGCAGAAAAGAACGTCCCCGTCTACCAAAAGATGCATGTGCATGCTTAAAACGCGTTTTGGCACAAATCCATGTGCGGGTGCTAAAAAGAGCAGCATCGGCATGCTTTTCACGTCGTTTGGTAGAAGTCCACGTGCGCGTTCTGCCAAAAGCACCATTTGCATGCATATCGTGTGGTTTTGCAGAAAACAACGTCCGCGTCTACCAAAAGATGCATGTGCATGCTTAAAACGCGTTTTGGCACAAATCCACGTGCGGGTGCTAAAAAGAGCAGTATCGGCATGCTTTTCACGTCGTTTGGTAGAAATCCACGTGCGCGTTCTGCCAAAAGCACAATTTGCATGCATATCGTGTGGTTTTGCAGAAAACAACGTCCGCGTCTACCAAAAGATGCATGTGCATGCTTAAAACGCGTTTTGGCACAAATCCATGTGCGGGTGCTAAAAAGAGCAGCATCGGCATGCTTTTCACGTCGTTTGGTGGAAATCCACGTGCGCGTTCTGCCAAAAGCACCATTTGCATGCATATCGTGTGGTTTTGCAGAAAACAACGTCCGCGTCTACCAAAAGATGCATGCGCATGCTTAAAACGCGTTTTGGCACCAATCCATGTACGGGTGCTAAAAAGAGCAGCATCGGCATGTTTTTCTCGTCGTTTGGTGGAAATCCACGTGCGCGTTCTGCCAAAAGCACCATTTGCATGTATATCGTGTGGTTTTGCAGAAAACAACGTCCGCGTCTACCAAAAGATCCATGCGCATGCTTAAAACGCGTTTTGGCACAAATCTATGTGCGGGTGCTAAAAAGAGCAGCATCGGCATGTTTTTCACGTCGTTTGGTAGAAATCCACGTGCGCGTTCTGCCAAAAGCACCATTTGCATGCATATCGTGTGGTTTTGCAGAAAACAACGTCCGCGTCTACCAAAAGATGCATGTGCATGCTTAAAACGCGTTTTGGCACAAATCCATGTGCGGGTGCTTAAAAGAGCAGCATCGGCATGCTTTTCACGTCGTTTGGTAGAAATCCACGTGCGCGTTCTGCCAAAAGCACCATTTGCATGCATATCGTGTGGTTTTGCAGAAAACAGCGTCCGCGTCTACGAAAAGATGCATGTGCATGCTTAAAACGCGTTTTGGCACAAATCCATGTGCGGGTGCTAAAAAGAGCAGCATTGGCATGCTTTTCACGTCGTTTGGTAGAAATCCACGTGCGCGTTCTGCCAAAAGCACCATTTGCATGCATATCGTGTGGTTTTGCAGAAAACAGCGTCCGCGTCTACCAAAAGATGCATGTGCATGCTTAAAACAGTTTTGGCACAAATCCATGTGCGGGTGCTAAAAAGAGCAGCATTGGCATACTTTTCACGTCGTTTGGTAGAAATCCACGTGCGCGTTCTGCCAAAAGCACCATTTGCATGCATATCGTGTGGTTTTGCAGAAAACAACGTCCGCGTCTACCAAAAGATGCATGTGCATGCTTAAAACGCGTTTTGGCACAAATCCACGTACGGGTGCTAAAAAGAGCAGTATCGGCATGCTTTTCACGTCGTTTGGTAGAAATCCACGTGGCCGTTCTGCCAAAAGCACCATTTGCATGTATATTGTGTGGTTTTGCAGAAAACAGCGTCCGCGTCTACCAAAAGATGCATGTGCATGCTTAAAACACGTTTTGGCACAAATCCATGTACGGGTGCGAAAAAGAGCAGCACCGGCATGTTTTTCACGTCGTTTGGTAGAAATCTACGTGCGCGTTCTGCCAAAAGCACCATTTGCATGCATATCGTGTGGTTTTGCAGAAAACAACGTCCGCGTCTACCAAAGATGCATGCGCATGCTTAAAACGCGTTTTGGCACAAATCCATGTACGGGTGCGAAAAAGAGCAGCACCGGCATGTTTTTCACGTCGTTTGGTAGAAATCCACGTGCGCGTTCTGCCAAAAGCACCATTTGCATGCATATCGTGTGGTTTTGCAGAAAACAACGTCCGCGTCTACCAAAAGATCCATGCACATGCTTAAAACGCGTTTTGGCACAAATCCATGTGCGGGTGCTAAAAAGAGCAGCATCGGCATGCTTTTCACGTCGTTTGGTGGAAATCCACGTGCGCGTTCTGCCAAAAGCACCATTTGCATGCATATCGTGTGGTTTTGCAGAAAACAACGTCCGCGTCTACCAAAAGATGCATGCGCATGCTTAAAACGCGTTTTGGCACAAATCCATGTACGGGTGCGAAAAAGAGCAGCACCAGCATGTTTTTCACGTCGTTTGGTAGAAATCCACGTGCGCGTTCTGCCAAAAGCACCATTTGCATGCATATCGTGTGGTTTTGCAGAAAACAACGTCCGCGTCTACCAAAAGATCCATGCGCATGCTTAAAACGCGTTTTGGCAGAAATGCATGTGCGGGTGCTAAAAAGAGCAGCATCGGCATGTTTTTCACGTCGTTTGTAGAAATCCACGTGCGCGTTCTGCCAAAAGCACCATTTGCATGCATATCGTGTGGTTTTGCAGAAAACAACGTCCGCATCTACCAAAAGATCCATGCGCATGCTTAAAACGCGTTTTGTCACAAATCCACGTGCGGGTGCTAAAAAGAGCAGCATTGGCATGCTTTTCACGTCGTTTGGTAGAAATCCACATGCGCGTTCTGCCAAAAGCACCATTTGCATGCATATCGTGTGGTTTTGCAGAAAACAACGTCCGCGTCTACCAAAAGATGCACGTGCATGCTTAAAACGCGTTTTGGCACAAATCCACGTGCGGGTGCTAAAAAGAGCAGCATTGGCATGCTTTTCACGTCGTTTGGTAGAAATTCACGTGCGCGTTCTGCCAAAAGCACCATTTGCATGCATATCGTGTGGTTTTGCAGAAAAGAACGTCCCCGTCTACCAAAAGATGCATGTGCATGCTTAAAACGCGTTTTGGCACAAATCCATGTGCGGGTGCTAAAAAGAGTAGCATCGGCATGCTTTTCACGTCGTTTGGTAGAAATCCACGTGCGCGTTCTGCCAAAAGCACCATTTGCATGCATATCGTGTGGTTTTGCAGAAAACAACGTCCGCGTTTACCAAAAGATGCATGTGCATGCTTAAAACGCGTTTTGGCACAAATCCACGTGCGGGTGCTAAAAAGAGCAGTATCGGCATGCTTTTCACGTCGTTTGGTAGAAATCCACGTGCGCGTTCTGCCAAAAGCACAATTTGCATGCATATCGAGTGGTTTTGCAGAAAACAACGTCCGCGTCTACCAAAAGATGCATGTGCATGCTTAAAACGCGTTTTGGCACAAATCCATGTGCGGGTGCTAAAAAGAGCAGCATCGGCATGCTTTTCACGTCGTTTGGTGGAAATCCACGTGCGCGTTCTGCCAAAAGCACCATTTGCATGCATATCGTGTGGTTTTGCAGAAAACAACGTCCGCGTCTACCAAAAGATGCATGCGCATGCTTAAAACGCGTTTTGGCACCAATCCATGTACGGGTGCTAAAAAGAGCAGCATCGGCATGTTTTTCTCGTCGTTTGGTGGAAATCCACGTGCGCGTTCTGCCAAAAGCACCATTTGCATGCATATCGTGTGGTTTTGCAGAAAACAACGTCCGCGTCTACCAAAAGATCCATGCGCATGCTTAAAACGCGTTTTGGCACAAATCTATGTGCGGGTGCTAAAAAGAGCAGCATCGGCATGTTTTTCACGTCGTTTGGTAGAAATCCACGTGCGCGTTCTGCCAAAAGCACCATTTGCATGCATATCGTGTGGTTTTGCAGAAAACAACGTCCGCGTCTACCAAAAGATGCATGTGCATGCTTAAAACGCGTTTTGCCACAAATCCATGTGCGGGTGCTTAAAAGAGCAGCATCGGCATGCTTTTCACGTCGTTTGGTAGAAATCCACGTGCGCGTTCTGCCAAAAGCACCATTTGCATGCATATCGTGTGGTTTTACAGAAAACAACGTCCGCGTCTACCAAAAGATGCATGTGCATGCTTAAAACGCCTTTTGGCACAAATCCACGTGCGGGTGCTAAAAAGAGCAGCATCGGCATGTTTTTCACGTCGTTTGGTAGAAATCCACGTGCGCGTTCTGCCAAAAGCACCATTTGCATGCATATCGTGTGGTTTTGCAGAAAACAACGTCCGCGTGTACCAAAAGATGCATGTGCATGCTTAAAACGCGTTTTGGCACAAATCCATGTGCGTGTGCTAAAAGAGCAGCATTGGCATGCTTTTCACGTCGTTTGGTAGAAATCCACGTGCGCGTTCTGCCAAAAGCACCATTTGCATGCATATCGTGTGGTTTTGCAGAAAACAACGTCCGCGTCTACCAAAAGATGCATGTGCATGCTTAAAACGCGTTTTGGCACAAATCCATGTGCGGGTGCTAAAAAGAGCAGCATCGGCATGCTTTTCACGTCGTTTGGTGGAAATCCACGTGCGCGTTCTGCCAAAAGCACCATTTGCATGCATATCGTGTGGTTTTGCAGAAAACAACGTCCGCGTCTACCAAAAGATGCATGCGCATGCTTAAAACGCGTTTTGGCACAAATCCATGTACGGGTGCGAAAAAGAGCAGCACCGGCATGTTTTTCACGTCGTTTGGTAGAAATCCACGTGCGCGTTCTGCCAAAAGCACCATTTGCATGCATATCGTGTGGTTTTGCAGAAAACAACGTCCGCGTCTACCAAAAGATCCATGCGCATGCTGAAAACGCGTTTTGGCAGAAATGCATGTGCGGGTGCTAAAAAGAGCAGCATCGGCATGTTTTTCACGTCGTTTGTAGAAATCCACGTGCGCGTTCTGCCAAAAGCACCATTTGCATGCATATCGTGTGGTTTTGCAGAAAACAACGTCCGCGTCTACCAAAAGATCCATGCGCATGCTTAAAACGCGTTTTGTCACAAATCCACGTGCGGGTGCTAAAAAGAGCAGCATTGGCATGCTTTTCACGTCGTTTGGTAGAAATCCACATGCGCGTTCTGCCAAAAGCACCATTTGCATGCATATCGTGTGGTTTTGCAGAAAACAACGTCCGCGTCTACCAAAAGATGCATGTGCATGCTTAAAACGCGTTTTGGCACAAATCCACGTGCGGGTGCTAAAAAAAGCAGCATTGGCATGCTTTTCACGTCGTTTGGTAGAAATTCACGTGCGCGTTCTGCCAAAAGCACCATTTGCATGCATATCGTGTGGTTTTGCAGAAAAGAACGTCCCCGTCTACCAAAAGATGCATGTGCATGCTTAAAACGCGTTTTGGCACAAATCCATGTGCGGGTGCTAAAAAGAGCAGCATCGGCATGCTTTTCACGTCGTTTGGTAGAAATCCACGTGCGCGTTCTGCCAAAAGCACCATTTGCATGCATATCGTGTGGTTTTGCAGAAAACAACGTCCGCGTCTACCAAAAGATGCATGTGCATGCTTAAAACGCGTTTTGGCACAAATCGACGTGCGGGTGCTAAAAAGAGCAGTATCGGCATGCTTTTCACGTCGTTTGGTAGAAATCCACGTGCGCGTTCTGCCAAAAGCACAATTTGCATGCATATCGTGTGGTTTTGCAGAAAACAACGTCCGCGTCTACCAAAAGATGCATGTGCATGCTTAAAACGCGTTTTGGCACAAATCCATGTGCGGGTGCTAAAAAGAGCAGCATCGGCATGCTTTTCACGTCGTTTGGTAGAAATCCACGTGCGCGTTCTGCCAAAAGCACCATTTGCATGCATATCGTGTGGTTTTGCAGAAAACAACGTCCGCGTCTACCAAAAGATGCATGTGCATGCTTAAAACGCGTTTTGGCACAAATCCACGTACGGGTGCTAAAAAGAGCAGTATCGGCATGCTTTTCACGTCGTTTGGTAGAAATCCACGTGCGCGTTCTGCCAAAAGCACCATTTGCATGCATATCGTGTGGTTTTGCAGAAAACAGCGTCCGCTTCTACCAAAAGATGCATGTGCATGCTTAAAACACGTTTTGGCACAAATCCATGTGCGGGTGCTAAAAAGAGCAGCATTGGCATGCTTTTCACGTCGTTTGGTAGAAATCCACGTGCGCGTTCTGCCAAAAGCACAATTTGCATGCATATCGTGTGGTTTTGCAGAAAACAACGTCCGCGTCTACCAAAAGATGCATGTGCATGCTTAAAACGCGTTTTGGCACAAATCCATGTGCGGGTGCTAAAAAGAGCAGCATCGGCATGCTTTTCACGTCGTTTGGTGGAAATGCACGTGCGCGTTCTGCCAAAAGCACCATTTGCATGCATATCGTGTGGTTTTGCAGAAAACAACGTCCGCGTCTACCAAAAGATGCATGCGCATGCTTAAAACGCGTTTTGGCACCAATCCATGTACGGGTGCTAAAAAGAGCAGCATCGGCATGTTTTTCTCGTCGTTTGGTAGAAATCCACGTGCGCGTTCTGCCAAAAGCACCATTTGCATGCATATCGTGTGGTTTTGCAGAAAACAACGTCCGCGTCTACCAAAAGATCCATTCGCATGCTTAAAACGCGTTTTGGCACAAATCCATGTGCGGGTGCTAAAAAGAGCAGCATCGGCATGCTTTTCACGTCGTTTGGTAGAAATCCACGTGCGCGTTCTGCCAAAAGCAGCATTTGCATGCATATCGTGTGGTTTTGCAGAAAACAGCGTCCGCGTCTACCAAAAGATGCATGTGCATGCTTAAAACACGTTTTGGCACAAATCCATGTGCGGGTGCTAAATAGAGCAGCATTGGCATGCTTTTCACGTCGTTTGGTAGAAATCCACGTGCGCGTTCTGCCAGAAGCACCATTTGCATGCATATCGTGTGGTTTTGCAGAAAACAACATCCGCGTCTACCAAAAGATGCATGTGCATGCTTAAAACGCGTTTTGGCACAAATCCATGTGCGGGTGCTAAAAAGAGCAGCATCGGCATGCTTTTCACGTCGTTTGGTGGAAATCCACGTGCGCGTTCTGCCAAAAGCACCATTTGCATGCATATCGTGTGGTTTTGCAGAAAACAACGTCCGCGTCTACCAAAAGATGCATGCGCATGCTTAAAACGCGTTTTGGCACCAATCCATCTACGGGTGCTAAAAAGAGCAGCATCGGCATGTTTTTCTCGTCGTTTGGTAGAAATTCACGTGCGCGTTCTGCCAAAAGCACCATTTGCATGCATATCGTGTGGTTTTGCAGAAAACAACGTCCGCGTCTACCAAAAGATGCATGTGCATGCTTAAAACGCGTTTTCGCACAAATCCATGTGCGGGTGCTTAAAAGAGCAGCATCGGCATGCTTTTCACGTCGTTTGGTAGAAATCCACGCGCGTTCTGCCAAAAGCACCATTTGCATGCATATCGTGTGGTTTTGCAGAAAACAGCGTCCGCGTCTACGAAAATATGCATGTGCATGCTTAAAACGCGTTTTGGCACAAATCTATGTGCGGGTGCTAAAAAGAGCAGCATTGGCATGCTTTTCACGTCGTTTGGTAGAAATCCACATGCGCGTTCTGCCAAAAGCACCATTTGCATGCATATCGTGTGGTTTTGCAGAAAACAACGTCCGCGTCTACCAAAAGATGCATGTGCATGCTTAAAACGCGTTTTAGCACAAATCCACGTGCGGGTGCTAAAAAGAGCAGCATTGGCATGCTTTTCACGTCGTTTGGTAGAAATTCACGTGCGCGTTCTGCCAAAAGCACCATTTGCATGCATATCGTGTGGTTTTGCAGAAAACAACGTCCGCGTCTACCAAAAGATGCATGTGCATGCTTAAAACGCGTTTTGGCACAAATCCATGTGCGGGTGCTAAAAAGAGCAGCATCGGCATGCTTTTCACGTCGTTTGGTGGAAATCCACGTGCGCGTTCTGCCAAAAGCACCATTTGCATGCATATCGTGTGGTTTTGCAGAAAACAACGTCCGCGTCTACCAAAAGATCCATGCGCATGCTTAAAACGCGTTTTGGCAGAAATCCATGTGCGGGTGCTAAAAAGAGCAGCATCGGCATGTTTTTCACGTCGTTTGGTAGAAATCCACGTGCGCGTTCTGCCAAAAGCACCATTTGCATGCATATCGTGTGGTTTTGCAGAAAACAACGTCCGCGTCTACCAAAAGATCCAGGCGCATGCTTAAAACGCGTTTTGGCACAAATCCACGTGCGGGTGCTAAAAAGAGCAGCAGTGGCATGCTTTTCACGTCGTTTGGTAGAAATCCACATGCGCGTTCTGCCAAAAGCACCATTTGCATGCATATCGTGTGGTTTTGCAGAAAACAACGTCCGCGTCTACCAAAAGATGCATGTGCATGCTTAAAACGCGTTTTAGCACAAATCCACGTGCGGGTGCGAAAAAGAGCAGCATTGGCATGCTTTTCACGTCGTTTGGTAGAAATTCGCGTGCGCGTTCTGCCAAAAGCACAATTTGCATGCATATCGTGTGGTTTTGCAGAAAACAGCGTCCGCGTCTACCAAAAGATGCATGTGCATGCTTAAAACGCGTTTTGGCACAAATCCATGTGCGGGTGTTAAAAAGAGCAGCATTGACATGCTTTTCACGTCGTTTGGTAGAAATCCACGTGCGCGTTCTGCCAAAAGCACCATTTGCATGCATATCGTGTGGTTTTGCAGAAAACAACGTCCCCGTCTACCAAAAGATGCATGTGCATGCTTAAAACGCGTTTTGGCACAAATCCATGTGCGGGTGCTAAAAAGAGCAGCATCGGCATGCTTTTCACGTCGTTTGGTAGAAATCCACGTGCGCGTTCTGCCAAAAGCACCATTTGCATGCATATCGTGTGGTTTTGCAGAAAACAACGTCCGCGTCTACCAAAAGATGCATGTGCATGCTTAAAACGCGTTTTGGCACAAATCCACGTACGGGTGCTAAAAAGAGCAGTATCGGCATGCTTTTCACGTCGTTTGGTAGAAATCCACGTGCGAGTTCTGCCAAAAGCACCATTTGCATGCATATCGTGTGGTTTTGCAGAAAACAGCGTCCGCTTCTACCAAAAGATGCATGTGCATGCTTAAAACACGTTTTGGCACAAATCCATGTGCGGGTGCTAAAAAGAGCAGCATTGGCATGCTTTTCACGTCGTTTGGTAGAAATCCACGTGCGCGTTCTGCCAAAAGCACAATTTGCATGCATATCGTGTGGTTTTGCAGAAAACAACGTCCGCGTCTACCAAAAGATGCATGTGCATGCTTAAAACGCGTTTTGGCACAAATCCATGTGCGGGTGCTAAAAAGAGCAGCATCGGCATGCTTTTCACGTCGTTTGGTGGAAATGCACGTGCGCGTTCTGCCAAAAGCACCATTTGCATGCATATCGTGTGGTTTTGCAGAAAACAACGTCCGCGTCTACCAAAAGATGCATGCGCATGCTTAAAACGCGTTTTGGCACCAATCCATGTACGGGTGCTAAAAAGAGCAGCATCGGCATGTTTTTCTCGTCGTTTGGTAGAAATCCACGTGCGCGTTCTGCCAAAAGCACCATTTGCATGCATATCGTGTGGTTTTGCAGAAAACAACGTCCGCGTCTACCAAAAGATCCATTCGCATGCTTAAAACGCGTTTTGGCACAAATCCATGTGCGGGTGCTAAAAAGAGCAGCATCGGCATGCTTTTCACGTCGTTTGGTAGAAATCCACGCGCGTTCTGCCAAAAGCACCATTTGCATGCATATCGTGTGGTTTTGCAGAAAACAGCGTCCGCTTCTACCAAAAGATGCATGTGCATGCTTAAAACACGTTTTGGCACAAATCCATGTGCGGGTGCTAAATAGAGCAGCATTGGCATGCTTTTCACGTCGTTTTGTAGAAATCCACGTGCGCGTTCTGCCAGAAGCACCATTTGCATGCATATCGTGTGGTTTTGCAGAAAACAGCGTCCGCGTCTACGAAAATATGCATGTGCATGCTTAAAACGCGTTTTGGCACAAATCTATGTGCGGGTGCTAAAAAGAGCAGCATTGGCATGCTTTTCACGTCGTTTGGTAGAAATCTACGTGCGCGTTCTGCCAAAAGCACCATTTGCATGCATATCGTGTGGTTTTGCAGAAAACAGCGTCCGCGTCTACCAAAAGATGCATGTGAATGCTTAAAACGCGTTTTGGCACAAATCCATGTGCGGGTGCTAAAACGAGCAGCATTGACATGCTTTTCACGTCGTTTAGTAGAAATCCACGTGCGCGTTCTGCCAAAAGCACCATTTGCATGCATCTCGTGTGGTTTTGCAGAAAACAACGTCCGCGTCTACCAATGGATGCATGTGCATGCTTAAAACGCGTTTGGCACAAATCCATGTGCGGGTGCTAAAAAGAGCAGCATCGGCATGCTTTTCACGTCGTTTGGTTGAAATCCACGTGCGCGTTCTGCCAAAAGCACCATTTACATGCATATCGTGTGGTTATGCAGAAAACAACGTCCGCGTCTACCAAAAGATGCATGTGCATGCTTAAAACACGTTTTGGCACAAATCCATGTGCGGGTGCTAAAAAGAGCAGCATTGGCATGCTTTTCACGTCGTTTGGTAGAAATCCACGTGCGCGTTCTGCCAAAAGCACCATTTGCATGCATATCGTGTGGTTTTGCAGAAAACAACATCCGCGTCTACCAAAAGATGCATGTGCATGCTTAAAACGCGTTTTGGCACAAATCCATGGCGGGTGCTAAAAAGAGCAGCATCGGCATGCTTTTCACGTCGTTTGGTGGAAATCCACGTGCGCGTTCTGCCAAAAGCACCATTTGCATGCATATCGTGTGGTTTTGCAGAAAACAACGTCCGCGTCTACCAAAAGATGCATGCGCATGCTTAAAACGCGTTTTGGCACCAATCCATGTACGGGTGCTAAAAAGAGCAGCATCGGCATGTTTTTCTCGTCGTTTGGTAGAAATTCACGTGCGCGTTCTGCCAAAAGCACCATTTGCATGCATATCGTGTGGTTTTGCAGAAAACAACGTCCGCGTCTACCAAAAGATCCATGCGCATGCTTAAAACGCGTTTTGGCACAAATCCATGTGCGGGTGCTAAAAAGAGCAGCATCGGCATGTTTTTCACGTCGTTTGGTAGAAATCCACGTGCGCGTTCTGCCAAAAGCACCATTTGCATGCATATCGTGTGGTTTTGCAGAAAACAACGTCCGCGTCTACCAAAAGATGCATGTGCATGCTTAAAACGCGTTTTGGCACAAATCCATGTGCGGGTGCTTAAAAGAGCAGCATCGGTATGCTTTTCACGTCGTTTGGTAGAAATCCACGCGCGTTCTGCCAAAAGCACCATTTGCATGCATATCGTGTGGTTTTGCAGAAAACAGCGTCCGCGTCTACGAAAATATGCATGTGCATGATTAAAACGCGTTTTGGCACAAATCTATGTGCGGGTGCTAAAAAGAGCAGCATTGGCATGCTTTTCACGTCGTTTGGTAGAAATCTACGTGCGCGTTCTGCCAAAAGCACCATTTGCATGCATATCGTGTGGTTTTGCAGAAAACAGCGTCCGCGTCTACCAAAAGATGCATGTGCATGCTTAAGACGCGTTTTGGCACAAATCCATGTGCGAGTGCTAAAACGAGCAGCATTGACATGCTTTTCACGTCGTTTAGTAGAAATCCACGTGGCGTTCTGCCAAAAGCACCATTTGCATGCATATCGTGTGGTTTTGCAGAAAACAACGTCCGCGTCTACCAATGGATGCATGTGCATGCTTAAAACGCGTTTTGGCACAAATCCATGTGCGGGTGCTAAAAAGAGCAGCATCGGCATGCTTTTCACGTCGTTTGGTTGAAATCCACGTGCGCGTTCTGCCAAAAGCACCATTTGCATGCATATCATGTGGTTATGCAGAAAACAACGTCCGCGTCTACCAAAATATGCATGCGCATGCTTAAAAGGCGTTTTGGCACAAATCCATGTGCGCGTGCTAAAAAGAGCAGCATCGGCATGCTTTTCACGTCGTTTGGTAGAAATCCACGTGCGCGCTCTGCCAAAAGCACCATTTGCATGCATATCGTGTGGTTTTACAGAAAACAACGTCCGCGTATACCAAAAGATGCATGTGCATGCTTAAAACGCGTTTTGGCACAAATCCACGTGCGGGTGCTAAAAAGAGCAGCATCGGCATGTTTTTCACGTCGTTTGGTAGAAATCCACGTGCGCGTTATGCCAAAAGCGCCATTTGCATGCATATCGTGTGGTTTTGCAGAAAACAGCGTCCGCGTCTACCAAAAGATGCATGTGCATGCTTAAAACGCGTTTTGGCACAAATCCCTGTGCGGGTACTAAAAAGAGCAGCATTGGCATGCTTTTCACGTCGTTTGGTAGAAATCCACGTGCGCGTTTGGCCAAAAGCACCATTTGCATGCATATCGTGTGGTTTTGCTGAAAACAACGTCCGCGTCTACCAAAAGATCCATGCGCATGCTTAAAACGCGTTTTGGCACAAATCCACGTGCGGGTGCTAAAAAGAGCGGCATTGGCATGCTTTTCACGTCGTTTGGTAGAAATCCACATGCGCGTTCTGCCAAAAGCACCATTTGCATGCATATCGTGTGGTTTTGCAGAAAACAACGTCCGCGTCTACCAAAAGATGCATGTGCATGCTTAAAACGCGTTTTGGCACAAATCCACGTACGGGTGCTAAAAAGAGCAGTATCGGCATGCTTTTCACGTCGTTTGGTAGAAATCCACGTGCGCGTTCTGCCAAAAGCACTATTTGCATGCATATCGTGTGGTTTTGCAGAAAACAACGTCCGCGTCTACCAAAAGATGCATGCGCATGCTTAAAACGCGTTTTAGCACAAATCCATGTACGGGTGCTAAAAAGAGCAGCATCGGCATGTTTTTCACGTCGTTTGGTAGAAATCCACGTGCGCGTTCTGCCAAAAGCACCATTTGCTTGCATATCGTGTGGTTTTGCAGAAAACAACGTCCGCGTCTACCAAAGATCCACGCGCATGCTTAAAACGCGTTTTGGCACAAATCCATGTGCGGGTGCTAAAAAGAGCAGCATCGGCATGTTTTTCACGTCGTTTGGTAGAAATCCACGTGCGCGTTCTGGGAAAAGTACCATTTGCATGCATATCGTGTGGTTTTGCAGAAAACAACGTCCGCGTCTACCAAAAGATCCATGCACATGCTTAAAACGCGTTTTGGCACAAATCCACGTGCGGGTGCTAAAAAGAGCAGCATTGGCATGCTTTTCACGTCGTTTGGTAGAAATGCACGTGGGAGTTCTGCCAAAAGCACCATTTGCATGCATATCGTGTGGTTTTGCAGAAAACAACGTCCGCGTCTACCAAAAGATGCATGTGCATGCTTAAAACGCGTTTTGGCACAAATCCATGTGCGGGTGCTTAAAAGAGCAGCATCGGCATGCTTTTCACGTCGTTTGGTAGAAATCCACGTGCGCGTTCTGCCAAAAGCACCATTTGCATGCATATCGTGTGGTTTTGCAGAAAACAGCGTCCGCGTCTACCAAAAGATGCATGTGCATGCTTAAAACGCGTTTTGGCACAAATCCATGTGCGGGTGCTAAAAAGAGCAGCATTGACATGCTTTTCACGTCGTTTGGTAGAAATCCACGTGCGCGTTCTGCCAAAAGCACCATTTGCATGCATATCGTGTGGTTTTGCAGAAAACAACGTCCGCGTCTACGAAAAGATGCATGTGCATGCTTAAAACGCGTTTTGGCACAAATCCACGTGCGGGTGCTAAAAAGAGCAGCATCGGCATGTTTTTCACGTCGTTTGGTAGAAATCCACGTGCGCGTTCTGCCAAAAGCACCATTTGCATGCATATCTTGTGGTTTTGCAGAAAACAGCGTCCGCGTCTACCAAAAGATGCATGTGCATGCTTAAAACGCGTTTTGGCACAAATCCCTGTGCGGGTGCTAAAAAGAGCAGCATTGGTATGCTTTTCACGTCGTTTGGTAGAAATCCACGTGCGCGTTCTGCCAAAAGCACCATTTGCATGCATATCGTGTGGTTTTGCAGAAAACAACGTCCGCGTCTACCAAAAGATGCATGTGCATGCTTAAAACGCGTTTTGGCACAAATCCATGTTCGGGTGCTTGAAAGAGCAGCATTGGCATGCTTTTCACGTCGTTTGGTAGAAATCCACGTGCGCGTTCTGCCAAAAGCACCATTTGCATGCATATCGTGTGGTTTTGCAGAAAACAGCTTCCGCGTCTACCAAAAGATGCATGTGCATGCTTAAAACGCGTTTGGCACAAATCCATGTGCGGGTGCTAAAAAGAGCAGCATCGGCATGCTTTTCACGTCGTTTGGTAGAAATCCAAGTGCGCGTTCTGCCAAAAGCACCATTTGCATGCATATCGTGTGGTTTTGCAGAAAACAACGTCCGCGTCTACCAAAAGATCCATGCGCATGCTTAAAACGCGTTTTGGCACAAATCCACGTGCGGGTGCTAAAAAGAGCAGCATTGGCATGCTTTTCACGTCGTTTGGTAGAAATCCACATGCGCGTTCTGCCAAAAGCACCATTTGCATGCATATCCTGTCGTTTTGCAGAAAACAACGTCCGCGTCTACCAATAGATGCATGTGCATGCTTAAAACGCGTTTTGGCACAAATCCACGTACGGGTGCTAAAAAGAGCAGTATCGGCATGCTTTTCACGTCGTTTGGTAGAAATCCACGTGCGCGTTCTGCCAAAAGCACTATTTGCATGCATATCGTGTGGTTTTGCAGAAAACAACGTCCGCGTCTACCAAAAGATGCATGCGCATGCTTAAAACGCGTTTTAGCACAAATCCATGTACGGGTGCTAAAAAGAGCAGCATCGGCATGTTTTTCACGTCGTTTGGTAGAAATCCACGTGCGCGTTCTGCCAAAAGCACCATTTGCTTGCATATCGTGTGGTTTTGCAGAAAACAACGTCCGCGTCTACCAAAATATGCATGCGCATGCTTAAAACGCGTTTTGGCACAAATCCATGTGCGTGTGCTAAAAAGAGCAGCATCGGCATGCTATTCACGTCGTTTGGTAGAAATCCACGTGCGCGTTCTGCCAAAAGCACCATTTGCATGTATATCGTGTGGTTTTACAGAAAACAACGTCCGCGTCTACCAAAAGATGCATGTGCATGCTTAAAACGCGTTTTGGCACAAATCCACGTGCGGGTGCTAAAAAGAGCAGCATCGGCATGTTTTTCACGTCGTTTGGTAGAAATCCACGTGCGCGTTCTGCCAAAAGCAACATTTGCATGCATATCGTGTGGTTTTGCAGAAAACAGCGTCCGCGTCTACCAAAAGATGCATGTGCATGCTTAAAACGCGTTTTGGCACAAATCCCTGTGCGGGTGCTAAAAAGAGCAGCATTGGCATGCTTTTCACGTCGTTTGGTAGAAATCCACATGCGCGTTCTGCCAAAAGCACCATTTGCATGTATATCGTGTGGTTTTGCAGAAAACAACGTCCGCGTCTACCAAAAGATGCATGTGCATGCTTAAAACGCGTTTTGGCACAAATCCACGTACGGGTGCTAAAAAGAGCAGTATCGGCATGCTTTTCACGTCGTTTGGTAGAAATCCACGTGCGCGTTCTGCCAAAAGCACTATTTGCATGCATATCGTGTGGTTTTGCAGAAAACAACGTCCGCGTCTACCAAAAGATGCATGCGCATGCTTAAAACGCGTTTTAGCACAAATCCATGTACGGGTGCTAAAAAGAGCAGCATCGGCATGTTTTTCACGTCGTTTGGTAGAAATCCACGTGCGCGTTCTGCCAAAAGCACCATTTGCTTGCATATCGTGTGGTTTTGCAGAAAACAACGCCCGCGTCTACCAAAAGATGCATGTGCATGCTTAAAACGCGTTTTGGCACAAATCCACGTGCGGGTGCTAAAAAGAGCAGCATCGGCATATTTTTCACGTCGTTTGGTAGAAATCCACGTGCGCGTTCTGCCAAAAGCACCATTTGCATGCATATCGTGTGGTTCTGCAGAAAACAGCGTCCGCGTCTACCAAAAGATGCATGTGCATGCTTAAAACGCGTTTTGGCACAAATCCACGTACGGGTGCTAAAAAGAGCAGTATCGGCATGCTTTTCACGTCGTTTGGTATGAATCCACGTGCGCGTTCTGCCAAAAGCACTATTTGCATGCATATCGTGTGGTTTTGCAGAAAACAACGTCCGCGTCTACCAAAAGATGCATGCGCATGCTTAAAACGCGTTTTAGCACAAATCCATGTACGGGTGCTAAAAAGAGCAGCATCGGCATGTTTTTCACGTCGTTTGGTAGAAATCCACGTGCGCGTTCTGCCAAAAGCACCATTTGCTTGCATATCGTGTGGTTTTGCAGAAAACAGCGTCCGCGTCTACCAAAAGATGCATGTGCATGCTTAAAACGCGTTTTGGCACAAAACCATGTGCGGGTGCTAAAAAGAGCAGCATTGACATGCTTTTCACGTCGTTTGGTAGAAATCCACGTGCGCGTTCTGCCAAAAGCACCATTTGCATGCATATCGTGTGGTTTTGCAGAAAACAACGTCCGCGTCTACCAAAAGATGCATGTGCATGCTTAAAACGCGTTTTGGCACAAATCCACGTGCGGGTGCTAAAAAGAGCAGCATCGGCATATTTTTCACGTCGTTTGGTAGAAATCCACGTGCGCGTTCTGCCAAAAGCACCATTTGCATGCATATCGTGTGGTTCTGCAGAAAACAGCGTCCGCGTCTACCAAAAGATGCTTGTGCATGCTTAAAACGCGTTTTGGCACAAATCCCTGTGCGGGTGCTAAAAAGAGCAGCATTGGCATGCTTTTCACGTCGTTTGGTAGAAATGCACGTGCGCGTTCTGCCAAAACCACCATTTGCATGCATATCGTGTGGTTTTGCAGAAAACAGCGTCCGCGTCTACCAAAAGATGCATGTGCATGCTTAAAACGCGTTTTGGCACAAATCCATGTGCGGGTGCTAAAAAGAGCAGCACTGGAATGCTTTTCACGTCGTTTGGTAGAAATCCACGTGCGCGTTCTGCCAAAAGCACCATTTGCATGCATATCGTGTGGTTTTGCAGAAAACAGCGTCCGCGTCTACCAAAAGATGCATGTGCATGCTTAAAATGCGTTTTGGCACAAATCCATGTGCGGGTGCTAAAAAGAGCAGCATTGACATGCTTTTCACGTCGTTTGGTAGAAATCCACGCGCGCGTTCAGCCAAAAGCACCATTTGCATGCATATCGTGTGGTTTTGCAGAAAACAACGTCCGCGTCTACCAAAAGATCCATGCGCATGCTTAAAACGCGTTTTGGCACAAATCCACGTGCGGGTGCTAAAAAGAGCAGCATTGGCATGCTTTTCACGTCGTTTGGTAGAAATCCACATGCGCGTTCTGCCAAAAGCACCATTTGCATGCATATCCTGTGGTTTTGCAGAAAACAACGTCCGCGTCTACCAAAAGATGCATGTGCATGCTTAAAACGCGTTTTGGCACAAATCCACGTACGGGTGCTAAAAAGAGCAGTATCGGCATGCTTTTCACGTCGTTTGGTATGAATCCACGTGCGCGTTCTGCCAAAAGCACTATTTGCATGCATATCCTGTGGTTTTGCAGAAAACAACGTCCGCGTCTACCAAAAGATGCATGCGCATGCTTAAAACGCGTTTTAGCACAAATCCATGTACGGGTGCTAAAAAGAGCAGCATCGGCATGTTTTTCACGTCGTTTGGTAGAAATCCACGTGCGCGTTCTGCCAAAAGCACCATTTGCTTGCATATCGTGTGGTATTGCAGAAAACAACGTCCGCGTCTACCAAAATATGCATGCGCATGCTTAAAACGCGTTTTGGCACAAATCCTTGTGCGTGTGCTAAAAAGAGCAGCATTGGCATGCTTTTCACGTCGTTTGGTAGAAATCCACATGCGCGTTCTGCCAAAAGCACCATTTGCATGCATATCGTGTGGTTTTGCAGAAAACAACGTCCGCGTCTACCAAAAGATGCATGTGCATGCTTAAAACGCGTTTTGGCACAAATCCACGTACGGGTGCTAAAAAGAGCAGTATCGGCATGCTTTTCACGTCGTTTGGTAGAAATCCACGTGCGCGTTCTGCCAAAAGCACTATTTGCATGCATATCGTGTGGTTTTGCAGAAAACAACGTCCGCGTCTACCAAAAGATGCATGCGCATGCTTAAAACGCGTTTTAGCACAAATCCATGTACGGGTGCTAAAAAGAGCAGCATCGGCATGTTTTTCACGTCGTTTGGTAGAAATCCACGTGCGCGTTCTGCCAAAAGCACCATTTGCTTGCATATCGTGTGGTTTTGCAGAAAAAAACGTCCGCGTCTACCAAAATATGCATGCGCATGCTTAAAACGCGTTTTGGCACAAATCCATGTGCGGGTGCTAAAAAGAGCAGCATCGGCATGCTTTTCACGTCGTTTGGTAGAAATCCACGTGCGCGTTCTGCCAAAAGCACCATTTGCATGTATATCGTGTGGTTTTACAGAAAACAACGTCCGCGTCTACCAAAAGATGCATGTGCATGCTTAAAACGCGTTTTGGCACAAATCCACGTGGGGGTGCTAAAAAGAGCAGCATCGGCATGTTTTTCACGTCGTTTGGTAGAAATCCACGTGCGCGTTCTGCCAAAAGCACCATTTGCATGCATATCGTGTGGTTTTGCAGTAAACAACGTCCGCGTCTACCAAAAGATGCATGTGCATGCTTAAAAGCCTTTTGGCACAAATCCATGTGCGTGTGCTAAAAAGAGCAGCATCGGCATGATTTTCACGTCGTTTGGTAGAAATCCACGTGCGCGTTCTGCCAAAAGCACCATTTGCATGCATATCGTGTGGTTTTGCAGAAAACAACGTCCGCGTCTACCAAAATATACATGCGCATGCTTAAAACGCGTCTTGGCAAAAATCCATGTGCGGGTGCTAAAAAGAGCAGCATCGGCATGCTTTTCACGTCGTTTGGTAGAAATCCACGTGCGCGTTCTGCCAAAAGCACCATTTGCATGTATATCGTGTGGTTTTACAGAAAACAACGTCCGCGTCTACCAAAAGATGCATGTGCATGCTTAAAACGCGTTTTGGCACAAATCCACGTGGGGGTGCTAAAAAGAGCAGCATCGGCATATTTTTCACGTCGTTTGGTAGAAATCCACGTGCGCGTTCTGCCAAAAGCACCATTTGCATGCATATCGTGTGGTTTTGCAGAAAACAGCGTCCGCGTCTACCAAAAGATGCATGTGCATGCTTAAAACGCGTTTTGGCACAAAACCATGTGCGGGTGCTAAAAAGAGCAGCATTGACATGCTTTTCACGTCGTTTGGTAGAAATCCACGTGCGCGTTCTGCCAAAGCACCATTTGCATGCATATCGTGTGGTTTTGCAGAAAACAACGTCCGCGTCTACCAAAAGATGCATGTGCATGCTTAAAACGCGTTTTGGCACAAATACACGTGCGGGTGCTAAAAAGAGCAGCATCGGCATATTTTTCACGTCGTTTGGTAGAAATCCACGTGCGCGTTCTGCCAAAAGCACCATTTGCATGCATATCGTGTGGTTTTGCAGAAAACAGCGTCCGCGTCTACCAAAAGATGCATGTGCATGCTTAAAACGCGTTTTGGCACAAATCCCTGTGCGGGTGCTAAAAAGAGCAGCATTGGCATGCTTTTAACGTCGTTTGGTAGAAATCCACGTGCGCGTTCTGCCAAAAGCACCATTTGCATGCATATCGTGTGGTTTTGCAGAAAACAGCGTCCGCGTCTACCAAAAGATGCATGTGCATGCTTAAAACGCGTTTTGGCACAAATCCATGTGCGGGTGCTAAAAAGAGCAGCACTGGAATGCTTTTCACGTCGTTTGGTAGAAATCCACGTGCGCGTTCTGCCAAAAGCACCATTTGCATGCATATCGTGTGGTTTTGCAGAAAACAGCGTCCGCGTCTACTAAAAGATGCATGTGCATGCTTAAAACGCGTTTTGGCACAAATTCATGTGCGGGTGCTAAAAAGAGCAGCATTGACATGCTTTTCACGTCGTTTGGTAGAAATCCACGCGCGCGTTCAGCCAAAAGCACCATTTGCATGCATATCGTGTGGTTTTGCAGAAAACAACGTCCGCGTCTACCAAAAGATCCATGCGCATGCTTAAAACGCGTTTTGGCACAAATCCACGTGCGGGTGCTAAAAAGAGCAGCATTGGCATGCTTTTCACGTCGTTTGGTAGAAATCCACATGCGCGTTCTGCCAAAAGCACCATTTGCATGCATATCCTGTGGTTTTGCAGAAAACAACGTCCGCGTCTACCAAAAGATGCATGTGCATGCTTAAAACGCGTTTTGGCACAAATCCACGTACGGGTGCTAAAAAGAGCAGTATCGGCATGCTTTTCACGTCGTTTGGTAGAAATCCACGTGCGCGTTCTGCCAAAAGCACTATTTGCATGCATATCGTGTGGTTTTGCAGAAAACAACGTCCGCGTCTACCAAAAGATGCATGCGCATGCTTAAAACGCGTTTTAGCACAAATCCATGTACGGGTGCTAAAAAGAGCAGCATCGGCATGTTTTTCACGTCGTTTGGTAGAAATCCACGTGCGCGTTCTGCCAAAAGCACCATTTGCTTGCATATCGTGTGGTTTTGCAGAAAAGAACGTCCGCGTCTACCAAAATATGCATGCGCATGCTTAAAACGCGTTTTGGCACAAATCCATGTGCGTGTGCTAAAAAGAGCAGCATCGGCATGCTTTTCACGTCGTTTGGTAGAAATCCACGTGCGCGTTCTGCCAAAAGCACCATTTGCATGTATATCGTGTGGTTTTACAGAAAACAACGTGCGCGTCTACCAAAAGATGCATGTGCATGCTTAAAACGCGTTTTGGCACAAATCCACGTGCGGGTGCTAAAAAGAGCAGCATCGGCATGTTTTTCACGTCGTTTGGTAGAAATCCACGTGCGCGTTCTGCCAAAAGCACCATTTGCATGCATATCGTGTGGTTTTGCAGAAAACAGCGTCCGCGTCTACCAAAAGATGCATGTGCATGCTTAAAACGCGTTTTGGCACAAATCCCTGTGCGGGTGCTAAAAAGAGCAGTATCGGCATGCTTTTCACGTCGTTTGGTATGAATCCACGTGCGCGTTCTGCCAAAAGCACTATTTGCATGCATATCGTGTGGTTTTGCAGAAAACAACGTCCGCGTCTACCAAAAGATGCATGCGCATGCTTAAAACGCGTTTTAGCACAAATCCATGTACGGGTGCTAAAAAGAGCAGCATCGGCATGTTTTTCACGTCGTTTGGTAGAAATCCACGTGCGCGTTCTGCCAAAAGCACCATTTGCTTGCATATCGTGTGGTATTGCAGAAAACAACGTCCGCGTCTACCAAAATATGCATGCGCATGCTTAAAACGCGTTTTGGCACAAATCCTTGTGCGTGTGCTAAAAAGAGCAGCATTGGCATGCTTTTCACGTCGTTTGGTAGAAATCCACATGCGCGTTCTGCCAAAAGCACCATTTGCATGCATATCGTGTGGTTTTGCATAAAACAACGTCCGCGTCTACCAAAAGATGCATGTGCATGCTTAAAACGCGTTTTGGCACAAATCCACGTACGGGTGCTAAAAAGAGCAGTATCGGCATGCTTTTCACGTCGTTTGGTAGAAATCCACGTGCGCGTTCTGCCAAAAGCACTATTTGCATGCATATCGTGTGGTTTTGCAGAAAACAACGTCCGCGTCTACCAAAAGATGCATGCGCATGCTTAAAACGCGTTTTAGCACAAATCCATGTACGCGTGCTAAAAAGAGCAGCATCGGCATGTTTTTCACGTCGTTTGGTAGAAATCCACGTGCGCGTTCTGCCAAAGGCACCATTTGCTTGCATATCGTGTGGTTTTGCAGAAAACAACGTCCGCGTCTACCAAAATATGCATGCGCATGCTTAAAACGCGTTTTGGCACAAATCCATGTGCGGGTGCTAAAAAGAGCAGCATCGGCATGCTTTTCACGTCGTTTGGTAGAAATCCACGTGCGCGTTCTGCCAAAAGCACCATTTGCATGTATATCGTGTGGTTTTACAGAAAACAACGTCCGCGTCTACCAAAAGATGCATGTGCATGCTTAAAACGCGTTTTGGCACAAATCCACGTGGGGGTGCTAAAAAGAGCAGCATCGGCATGTTTTTCACGTCGTTTGGTAGAAATCCACGTGCGCGTTCTGCCAAAAGCACCATTTGCATGCATATCGTGTGGTTTTGCAGTAAACAACGTCCGCGTCTACCAAAAGATGCATGTGCATGCTTAAAAGCCTTTTGGCACAAATCCATGTGCGTGTGCTAAAAAGAGCAGCATCGGCATGATTTTCACGTCGTTTGGTAGAAATCCACGTGCGCGTTCTGCCAAAAGCACCATTTGCATGCATATCGTGTGGTTTTGCAGAAAACAACGTCCGCGTCTACCAAAATATACATGCGCATGCTTAAAACGCGTCTTGGCAAAAATCCATGTGCGGGTGCTAAAAAGAGCAGCATCGGCATGCTTTTCACGTCGTTTGGTAGAAATCCACGTGCGCGTTCTGCCAAAAGCACCATTTGCATGTATATCGTGTGGTTTTACAGAAAACAACGTCCGCGTCTACCAAAAGATGCATGTGCATGCTTAAAACGCGTTTTGGCACAAATCCACGTGGGGGTGCTAAAAAGAGCAGCGTCGGCATATTTTTCACGTCGTTTGGTAGAAATCCACGTGCGCGTTCTGCCAAAAGCACCATTTGCATGCATATCGTGTGGTTTTGCAGAAAACAGCGTCCGCGTCTACCAAAAGATGCATGTGCATGCTTAAAACGCGTTTTGGCACAAAACCATGTGCGGGTGCTAAAAAGAGCAGCATTGACATGCTTTTCACGTCGTTTGGTAGAAATCCACGTGCGCGTTCTGCCAAAGCACCATTTGCATGCATATCGTGTGGTTTTGCAGAAAACAACGTCCGCGTCTACCAAAAGATGCATGTGCATGCTTAAAACGCGTTTTGGCACAAATACACGTGCGGGTGCTAAAAAGAGCAGCATCGGCATATTTTTCACGTCGTTTGGTAGAAATCCACGTGCGCGTTCTGCCAAAAGCACCATTTGCATGCATATCGTGTGGTTTTGCAGAAAACAGCGTCCGCGTCTACCAAAAGATGCATGTGCATGCTTAAAACGCGTTTTGGCACAAATCCCTGTGCGGGTGCTAAAAAGAGCAGCATTGGCATGCTTTTAACGTCGTTTGGTAGAAATCCACGTGCGCGTTCTGCCAAAAGCACCATTTGCATGCATATCGTGTGGTTTTGCAGAAAACAGCGTCCGCGTCTACCAAAAGATGCATGTGCATGCTTAAAACGCGTTTTGGCACAAATCCATGTGCGGGTGCTAAAAAGAGCAGCACTGGAATGCTTTTCACGTCGTTTGGTAGAAATCCACGTGCGCGTTCTGCCAAAAGCACCATTTGCATGCATATCGTGTGGTTTTGCAGAAAACAGCGTCCGCGTCTACTAAAAGATGCATGTGCATGCTTAAAACGCGTTTTGGCACAAATCCATGTGCGGGTGCTAAAAAGAGCAGCATTGACATGCTTTTCACGTCGTTTGGTAGAAATCCACGCGCGCGTTCAGCCAAAAGCACCATTTGCATGCATATCGTGTGGTTTTGCAGAAAACAACGTCCGCGTCTACCAAAAGATCCATGCGCATGCTTAAAACGCGTTTTGGCACAAATCCACGTGCGGGTGCTAAAAAGAGCAGCATTGGCATGCTTTTCACGTCGTTTGGTAGAAATCCACATGCTCGTTCTGCCAAAAGCACCATTTGCATGCATATCCTGTGGTTTTGCAGAAAACAACGTCCGCGTCTACCAAAAGATGCATGTGCATGCTTAAAACGCGTTTTGGCACAAATCCACGTACGGGTGCTAAAAAGAGCAGTATCGGCATGCTTTTCACGTCGTTTGGTAGAAATCCACGTGCGCGTTCTGCCAAAAGCACTATTTGCATGCATATCGTGTGGTTTTGCAGAAAACAACGTCCGCGTCTACCAAAAGATGCATGCGCATGCTTAAAACGCGTTTTAGCACAAATCCATGTACGGGTGCTAAAAAGAGCAGCATCGGCATGTTTTTCACGTCGTTTGGTAGAAATCCACGTGCGCGTTCTGCCAAAAGCACCATTTGCTTGCATATCGTGTGGTTTTGCAGAAAAGAACGTCCGCGTCTACCAAAATATGCATGCGCATGCTTAAAACGCGTTTTGGCACAAATCCATGTGCGTGTGCTAAAAAGAGCAGCATCGGCATGCTTTTCACGTCGTTTGGTAGAAATCCACGTGCGCGTTCTGCCAAAAGCACCATTTGCATGTATATCGTGTGGTTTTACAGAAAACAACGTGCGCGTCTACCAAAAGATGCATGTGCATGCTTAAAACGCGTTTTGGCACAAATCCACGTGCGGGTGCTAAAAAGAGCAGCATCGGCATGTTTTTCACGTCGTTTGGTAGAAATCCACGTGCGCGTTCTGCCAAAAGCACCATTTGCATGCATATCGTGTGGTTTTGCAGAAAACAGCGTCCGCGTCTACCAAAAGATGCATGTGCATGCTTAAAACGCGTTTTGGCACAAATCCCTGTGCGGGTGCTAAAAAGAGCAGCATTGGCATGCTTTTCACGTCGTTTGGTAGAAATCCACATGCGCGTTCTGCCAAAAGCACCATTTGCACGCATATCGTGTGGTTTTGCAGAAAACAACGTCCGCGTCTACCAAAAGATGCACGTGCATGCTTAAAACGCGTTTTGGCACAAATCCACGTACGGGTGCTAAAAAGAGCAGTATCGGCATGCTTTTCACGTCGTTTGGTAGAAATCCACGTGCGCGTTCTGCCAAAAGCACTATTTGCATGCATATCGTGTGGTTTTGCAGAAAATAACGTCCGCGTCTACCAAAAGATGCATGCGCATGCTTAAAAGGCGTTTTAGCACAAATCCATGTACGGGTGCTAAAAAGAGCAGCATCGGCATGTTTTTCACGTCGTTTGGTAGAAATCCACGTGCGCGTTCTGCCAAAAGCACCATTTGCTTGCATATCGTGTGGTTTTGCAGAAAACAACGTCTGCGTCTACCAAAATATGCATGCGCATGCATAAAACGCGTTTTGGCACAAATTCATGTGCGGGTGCTAAAAGGAGCAGCATCGGCATGCTTTTCACGTCGTTTGGTAGAAATCCACGTGCGCGTTCTGCCAAAAGCACCATTTGCATGTATATCGTGTGGTTTTACAGAAAACAACGTCCGCGTCTACCAAAAGATGCATGTGCATGCTTAAAACGCGTTTTGGCACAAATCCACGTGGGGGTGCTAAAGAGAGCAGCATCGGCATGTTTTTCACGTCGTTTGGTAGAAATCCACGTGCGCGTTCTGCCAAAAGCACCATTTGCATGCATATCGTGTGGTTTTGCAGAAAACAGCGTCCGCGTCTACCAAAAGATGCATGTGCATGCTTAAAACGCGTTTTGGCACAAATCCCTGTGCGGGTGCTAAAAAGAGCAGCATTGGCATGCTTTTCACGTCGTTGGGTAGAAATCCACGTGCGCGTTCTGCCAAAAGCACCATTTGCATGCATATTGTGTGGTTTTGCAGAAAACAACGTCCGCGTCTACCAAAAGATAAATGTGCATGCTTAAAACGCGTTTTGGCACAAATCCATGTGCGTGTGCTAAAAAGAGCAGCATCGGCATGATTTTCACGTCGTTTGGTAGAAATCCACGTGCGCGTTCTGCCAAAAGCACCATTTGCATGCATATCGTGTGGTTTTGCAGAAAACAACGTCCGCGTCTACCAAAATATACATGCGCATGCTTAAAACGCGTCTTGGCACAAATCCATGTGCGGGTGCTAAAAAGAGCAGCATCGGCATGCTTTTCACGTCGTTTGGTAGAAATCCACGTGCGCGTTCTGCCAAAAGCACCATTTGCATGTATATCGTGTGGTTTTACAGAAAACAACGTCCGCGTCTACCAAAAGATGCATGTGCATGCTTAAAACGCGTTTTGGCACAAATCCACGTGCGAGTGCTAAAAAGAGCAGCATCGGCATGCTTTTCACGTCGTTTGGTAGAAATCCACGTGCGCGTTCTGCCAAAAGCACCATTTGCATGCATATCGTGTGGTTTTGCAGAAAACAGCGTCCGCGTCTACCAAAAGATGCATGTGCATGTTTAAAACGCGTTTTGGCACAAATCCCTGTGCGGGTGCTACAAAGAGCAGCATTGGCATGCTTTTCCTGTCGTTTGGTAGAAATCCACGTGCGCGTTCTGCCAAAAGCACCATTTGCATGCATATTGTGTGGTTTTGCAGAAAACAACGTCCGCGTCTACCAAAAGATGCATGTGCATGCTTAAAACGCGTTTTGGCACAAATCCGTGTGCGTGTGCTAAAAAGAGCAGCGTCGGCATGATTTTCACGTCGTTTGGTAGAAATCCACGTGCGCGTTCTGCCAAAAGCACCATTTGCATGCATATCGTGTGGTTTTGCAGAAAACAACGTCCGCGTCTACCAAAAGATGCATGTGCATGCTTAAAACGCGTTTTGGCACAAATCCATGTGCGGGTGCTAAAAAGAGCAGCATCGGCATTCTTTTCGCGTCGTTTGGTAGAAATCCACGCGCGCGTTCTGCCAAAAGCACCATTTGCATGCATATCGTGTGGTTTTGCAGAAAACAACGTCCGCGTATACCAAAAGATGCATGTGCATGCTTAAAACGCCTTTTGGCACAAATCCATGTGCGGGTGCTAAAAAGAGCAGCATCGGCATTCTTTTCGCGTCGTTTGGTAGAAATGCACGTGCGCGTTCTGCCAAAAGCACCATTTGCATGCATATCGTGTGGTTTAGCAGAAAACAACGTCCGCGTCTACCAAAAGATGCATGTGCATGCTTAAAACGCGTTTTGGCACAAATCCATGTGCGGGTGCTAAAAAGAGCAGCATCGGCATGCTTTTCACGTCGTTTGGTAGAAATCCGCGCGCGCGTTCTGCCAAAAGCACCATTTGCATGCATATCGTGTGGTTTTGCAGAAAACAACGTCCGTGTCTACCAAAAGATGCATGTGCAAGCTTAAAACGCGTTTTGGCACAAATTCATGTGCGGATGCTAAAAAGAGCAGCTTCGGCATGCTTTTCACGTCGTTTGGTAGCAATCTACGCGCGCGTTCTGCCAAAAGCACCATTTGCATGCATATCGTGTGGTTTTGCAGAAAACAACGTCCGCGTCTACCAAAAGATGCATGTGCATGCTTAAAACGCGTTTTGGCACAAATCCATGTGCGCGTGCTAAAAAGAGCAGCTTCGGCATGCTTTTCACGTCGTTTGGTAGAAATCCACGCGCGCATTCTGCCAAAAGCACCATTTGCATGCATATCGTGTGGTTTTGCAGAAAACAGCGTCCGCGTCTACCAAAGGATGCATGTGCATGCTTAAAACGCGTTTTGGCACAAATCCATGTGCGGGTGCTAAAAAGAGCAGCATCGGCATGCTTTTCACGTCGTTTGGTAGAAATCCACGTGCGCGTTCTGCCAAAAGCACCATTTGCATGCATATCGTGTGGTTTTGCAGAAAACAACGTCCGCGTCTGCCAAAAGATGCATGCGCATGCTTAAAACGCCTTTTGGCACAAATCCATGTGCGGGTGCTAAAAAGAGCAACATCGGCATGTTTTTCACGTCGTTTGGTAGAAATCCACGTGCGCGTTCTGCCAAAAGCACCATTTGCATGCATATCGCGTGGTTTTGCAGAAAACAACGTCCGCGTCTACCAAAAGATCCATGCGCATGCTTAAAACGCGTTTTGGCACAAATCCACGTGCGGGTGCTAAAAAGAGCAGAATTGGCATGCATTTCACGTCGTTTGGTAGAAATCCACGTGCGCGTTCTGCCAAAAGCACCATTTGCATGCATATCGTGTGGTTTTGCAGAAAACAACGTCCGCGTCTACCAAAAGATGCATGTGCATGCTTAAAACGCGTTTTGGCACAAATGCACGTACGGGTGCTAAAAGAGCAGTATCGGCATGCTTTTCACGTCGTTTGGTAGAAATCCACGTGCGCGTTCTGCCAAAAGCGCCATTTGCATGCATATCGTGTGGTTTTGCAGAAAACAACGTCCGCGTCTGCCAAAAGATGCATGCGCATGCTTAAAACGCCTTTTGGCACAAATCCATGTGCGGGTGCTAAAAAGAGCAACATCGGCATGTTTTTCACGTCGTTTGGTAGAAATCCACGTGCGCGTTCTGCCAAAAGCACCATTTGCATGCATATCGCGTGGTTTTGCAGAAAACAACGTCCGCGTCTACCAAAAGATCCATGCGCATGCTTAAAACGCGTTTTGGCACAAATCCACGTGCGGGTGCTAAAAAGAGCAGAATTGGCATGCATTTCACGTCGTTTGGTAGAAATCCACGTGCGCGTTCTGCCAAAAGCACCATTTGCATGCATATCGTGTGGTTTTGCAGAAAACAACGTCCGCGTCTACCAAAAGATGCATGTGCATGCTTAAAACGCGTTTTGGCACAAATGCACGTACGGGTGCTAAAAAGAGCAGTATCGGCATGCTTTTCACGTCGTTTGGTAGAAATCCACGTGCGCGTTCTGCCAAAAGCGCCATTTGCATGCATATCGTGTGGTTTTGCAGAAAACAGCGTCCGCGTCTACCAAAAGATGCATGTGCATGCATAAAACGCGTTTTGGCACAAATCCATGTGCGGGTGCTAAAAAGAGCAGCATCGGCATGCTTTTCGCGTCGTTTGGTAGAAATCCACGTGCGCGTTCTGCCAAAAGCACCATTTGCATGCATATCGTGTGGTTTTGCAGAAAACAGCGTCCGCGTCTACCAAAAGATGCATGTGCATGCTTAAAACACGTTTTGGCACAAATCCATGTGCGCGTGCTAAAAAGAGCAGCATTGGCATGCTTTTCACGTCGTTTGGTAGAAATCCACGTGCGCGTTCTGCCAAAAGCACCATTTGCATGCATATCGTGTGGTTTTGCAGAAAACAACGTCCGCGTCTACCAAAAGATGCATGTGCATGCTTAAAACGCGTTTTGGCACAAATCCATGTGCGGGTGCTAAAAAGAGCAGCATCGGCATGCTTTTCACGTCGTTTGGTAGAAATCCACGTGCGCGTTCTGCCAAAAGCACCATTTGCATGCATATCGTGTGGTTTTGCAGAAAACAGCGTCCGCGTCTACCAAAAGATGCATGTGCATCCTTAAAACGCGTTTTGGTTCAAATCCATGTGCGGGTGCTAAAAAGAGCAGCATTGGCATGCTTTTCACGTCGTTTGGTAGAAATCCACGTGCGCGTTCTGCCAAAAGCACCATTTGCATGCATATCGTGTGGTTTTGCAGAAAACAGCGTCCGCGTCTACCAAAAGATGCATGTGCATGCTTAAAACGCGTTTTGGCACAAATCCATGTGCGGGTGCTAAAAAGAGCAGCATCGGCATGCTTTTCACGTCGTTTGGTAGAAATCCACGTGCGCGTTCTGCCAAAAGCACCATTTGCATGCATATCGTGTGGTTTTGCAGAAAACAACGTCCGCGTCTACCAAAAGATGCATGTGCATGCTTAAAACGCGTTTTGGCACAAATCCACGTACGGGTGCTAAAAAGAGCAGTATCGGCATGCTTTTCACGTCGTTTGGTAGAAATCTACGTGCGCCTTCTGCCATAAGCACCATTTGCATGCATATCGTGTGGTTTTGCAGAAAACAACGTCCGCGTCTACCAAAAGATGCATGTGCATGCTTAAAACGCGTTTTGGCACAAATCCATCTGCGGGTGCTAAAAAGAGCAGCATCGGCATGCTTTTCACGTCGTTTGGTAGAAATCCACGTGCGCGTTCTGCCAAAAGCACCATTTGCATGCATATCGTGTGGTTTTGCAGAAAACAGCGTCCGCGTCTACCAAAAGATGCATGTGCATGCTTAAAACACGTTTTGGCACAAATCCATGTGCGGGTGCTAAAAACAGCAGCATTGGCATGCTTTTCACGTCGTTTGGTAGAAATCTACGTGCGCCTTCTGCCATAAGCACCATTTGCATGCATATCGTGTGGTTTTGCAGAAAACAACGTCCGCGTCTACCAAAAGATGCATGTGCATGCTTAAAACACGTTTTGGCACAAATCCATGTGCGGGTGCTAAAAACAGCAGCATTGGCATGCTTTTCACGTCGTTTGGTAGAAATCCACGTGCGCGTTCTGCCAAAAGCACCATTTGCATGCATATCGTGTGGTTTTGCAGAAAACAACGTCCGCGTCTACCAAAAGATGCATGCGCATGCTTAAAACGCGTTTTGGCACGAATCCATGTACGGGTGCTAAAAAGAGCAGCATCGGCATGTTTTTCACGTCGTTTGGTAGAAATCCACGTGCGCGTTCTGCCAAAAGCACCATTTGCATGCATATCGTGTGGTTTTGCAGAAAACAACGTCCGCGTCTACCAAAAGATGCATGTGCATGCTTAAAACGCGTTTTGGCACAAATCCACGTACGGGTGCTAAAAAGAGCAGTATCGGCATGCTTTTCACGTCGTTTGGTAGAAATCCACGTGCGCGTTCTGCCGAAAGCACCATTTGCATGCATATCGTGTGGTTTTGCAGAAAACAGCGTCCGTGTCTACCAAAAGATGCATGTGCATGCTTAAAACGCGTTTTGGCACAAATCCATGTGCGGGTGCTAAAAAGAGCAGCTTCGGCATGCTTTTCACGTCGTTTGGTAGAAATCCGCGCGCGCGTTCTGCAAAAAGCACCATTTGCATGCATATCGTGTGGTTTTGCAGAAAACAACGTCCGCGTATACCAAAAGATGCATGTGCATGCTTAAAACGCGTTTTGGCACAAATCCATGTGCGGGTGCTAAAAAGAGCAGCATCGGCATGCTTTTCACGTCGTTTGGTAGAAATCCACGTGCGCGTTCTGCCAAAAGCACCATTTGCATGCATATCGTGTGGTTTTGCAGAAAACAACGTCCGCGTCTACCAAAAGATGCATGCGAATGCTTAAAACGCGTTTTGGCACAAATCCATGTACGGGTGCTAAAAAGAGCCGCATCGGCATGTTTTTCACGTCGTTTGGTAGAAATCCACGTGCGCGTTCTGCCAAAAGCACCATTTGCATGCATATCGTGTGGTTTTGCAGAAAACAACGTCCGCGTCTACCAAAAGATCCATGCGCATGCTTAAAACGCGTTTTGGCACAAATCCATGTGCGGGTGCTAAAAAGAGCAGCATCGGCATGTTTTTCACGTCGTTTGGTAGAAATCCACGTGCGCGTTCTGCCAAATGCACCATTTGCATGCATATCGTGTGGTTTTGCAGAAAACAACGTCCGCGTCTACCAAAAGATCCATGCGGATGCTTAAAACGCGTTTTGGCACAAATCCATGTGCGGGTGCTAAAAAGAGCAGCATCGGCATGCTTTTTACGTCGTTTGGTAGAAATCCACGTGCGCGTTCTGCCAAAAGCACCATTTGCATGCATATCGTGTGGTTTTGCAGAAAACAACGTCCGCGTCTACCAAAATATGCATGCGCATGCTTAAAACGCATTTTGGCGCAAATCCATGTGCGGGTGCTAAAAAGAGCAGCATCGGCTTGCTTTTCACGTCGTTTGGTAGAAATCCACGTGCGCGTTCTGCCAAAAGCACCATTTGCATGCATATCGTGTGGTTTTGCAGAAAACAACGTCCGCGTCTACCAAAATATTCATGCGCAAGCTTAAAACGCGTTTTGGCACAAATCCATGTGCGGGTGCTAAAAAGAGCAGCATCGGCTTGCTTTTCACGTCGTTTGGTAGAAATCCACGTGCGCGTTCTGCCAAAAGCACCATTTGCATGTATATCGTGTGGTTTTACAGAAAACAACGTCCGCGTCTACCAAAAGATGCATGTGCATGCTTAAAACGCGTTTTGGCAAAATCCCTGTGCGGGTGCTAAAAAGAGCAGCATTGGCATGCTTTTCACGTCGTTTGGTAGAAATCCACGTGCGCGTTCTGCCAAAAGCACCATTTGCATGCATATCGTGTGGTTTTGCAGAAAACAACGTCCGCGTCTACCAAATCATGCATGTGCATGCTTAAAACGCATTTTGGCACAAATCCATGTGCGGGTGCTAAAAAGAGCAGCATCGGAATGATTTTCACGTCGTTTGGTAGAAATCTACGTGCGCGTTCAGCCAAAAGCACCATTTGCATGCATATCGTGTGGTTTTGCAGAAAACAACGTCAGCGTCTACCAAAAGATGCATGTGCATGCTTAAAACGCTTTTTGGCACAAATCCATGTGCGGGTGCTAAAAAGAGCAGCATCGGCATGCTTTTCACGTCGTTTGGTAGAAATCCACGCGCGCGTTCTGCCAAAAACACCATTTGCATGCATATCGTGTGGTTTTGCAGAAAACAACGTCCGTGTCTACCAAAATATGCATGCGCATGCTTAAAACGCGTTTTGGCAAAAATCCATGCGCGGGTGCTCAAAAGAGCAGAATCGGCATGCTTTTCACGTCGTTTGGTAGAAATCCACGCGCGCGTTCTGCCAAAAGCACCATTTGCATGCATATCGTGTGGTTTTGCAGAAAACAACGTCCGCGTCTGCCAAAATATGCATGCGCATGCTTAAAACGCGTTTTGGCACAAATTCATGTGCGGGTGCTAAAAACAGCAGCATCGGCATGTTTTTCACGTCGTTTGGTAGAAATCCACGTGCGCGTTCTCCCAAAAGCACCATTTGCATGCATATCGTGTGGTTTTGCAGAAAACAACGTCCGTGTCTACCAAAAGATCCATCAGCATGCTTAAAACGCGTTTTGGCACAAATCCATGTGCGGGTGCTAAAAAGAGCAGCATCGGCATGTTTTTCACGTCGTTTGGTAGAAATCCACGTGCGCGTTCTGCCAAAGCACCATTTGCATGCAAATCGTGTGGTTTTGCAGAAAACAACGTCCGCGTCTACCAAAAGATCCATGCGCATGCTTAAACGCGTTTTCGCACAAATCCACGTGCGGGGGTTAAAAAGAGCAGCATTGGCATGCCTTTCACGTCGTTGGTAGAAATCCACGTGCGCGTTCTCCCAAAAGCACCATTTGCATGCATATCGTGTGGTTTTGCAGAAAACAACGTCCGCGTCTGCCAAAATATGCATGCGCATGCTTAAAACGCGTTTTCGCACAAATCCATGTGCGGGTGCTAAAAACAGCAGCATCGGCATGCTTTTCACGTCGTTTGGTAGAAATCCACGCGCGCGTTCTGCCAAAAGCGCCATTTGCATGCATATCGTGTGGTTTTGCAGAAAACAACGTCCGCGTCTACGAAAAGATGCATGTGCATGCTTAAAACGCGTTTTGGCACAAATCCATGTGCGGGTGCTAAAAAGAGCAGCTTCGGCATGCTTTTAGCGTCGTTCGGTAGAAATCCACGTGCGCGTTCTGCCAAAAGCACCATTTGCATGCATATCGTGTGGTTTTGCAGAAAACAACGTCCGCGTCTACCAAAAGATGCATGCGCATGCTTAAAACGCATTTTGGCACGAATCCATGTACGGGTGCTAAAAAGAGCAGCATCGCATGTTTTTCACGTCGTTTGGTAGAAATCCACGTGCGCGTTCTGCCAAAAGCACCATTTGCATGCATATCGTGTGGTTTTGCAGAAAACAACGTCCGCGTCTACCAAAAGATGCATGTGCATGCTTAAAACGCGTTTTGGCACAAATCCACGTACGGCTGCTAAAAAGAGCAGTATCGGCATGCTTTTCACGTCGTTTGGTAGAAATCCACGTGCGCGTTCTGCCGAAAGCACCATTTGCATGCATATCGTGTGGTTTTGCAGAAAACAGCGTCCGTGTCTACCAAAAGATGCATGTGCATGCTTAAAACGCGTTTTGGCACAAATCCATGTGCGGGTGCTAAAAGAGCAGCTTCGGCATGCTTTTCACGTCGTTTGGTAGAAATCCACGCGCGCGTTCTGCAAAAAGCACCATTTGCATGCATATCGTGTGGTTTGCAGAAAACAACGTCCGCGTATACCAAAAGATGCATGTGCATGCTTAAAACGCGTTTTGGCACAAATCCATGTGCGGGTGCTAAAAAGAGCAGCATCGGCATGCTTTTCACGTCGTTTGGTAGACATCCACGTGCGCGTTCTGCCAAAAGCACCATTTGCATGCATATCGTGTGGTTTTGCAGAAAACAACGTCCGCGTCTACCAAAAGATGCATGCGAATGCTTAAAACGCGTTTTGGCACAAATCCATGTACGGGTGCTAAAAAGAGCCGCATCGGCATGTTTTTCACGTCGTTTGGTAGAAATCCACGTGCGCGTTCTGCCAAAAGCACCATTTGCATGCATATCGTGTGGTTTTGCAGAAAACAACGTCCGCGTCTACCAAAAGATCCATGCGCATGCTTAAAACGCGTTTTGGCACAAATCCATGTGCGGGTGCTAAAAAGAGCAGCATCGGCATGTTTTTCACGTCGTTTGGTAGAAATCCACGTGCGCGTTCTGCCAAATGCACCATTTGCATGCATATCGTGTGGTTTTGCAGAAAACAACGTCCGCGTCTAACAAAAGATCCATGCGGATGCTTAAAACGCGTT